>NC_056744.1:354540449-354615449 GCF_019279795.1 Protopterus annectens
CATCATATCGTGATACACAGTTAGTAACCATACTGTTACATTCTGTGCTCACCTTATGACCATCATACCATGATACACAGTTAACCATCCTGTTACACTGTGTGTTCATCTTGCAACCATCATACCTTGATGCACAGTAACCATACTGTTACATGTTGTGCTCACCTTACAACTATCGTACCATAATACACAGTTAGTAACCATACTATTATTCCATGTGCTCACCTTATAACCATCTACATGGTACACTGTTAGTATCCATACTGTTACTCACTGTGCTCATGTTATGACCATCATACTATGATACTCTGTTAGTTACAGTAATATTCGCTGTGCTCACCTTACAACCATAATACCATGATACACAATTAGTAACCATACTGTTGCATTCTGTGCTCAACTTGTAACCATCATTCCAAGATACATAGATAGAAACCATGCTGTTATTCTCTGTACTCATCTTACAACCATTATACAATGACACACAGTAACCATACTATTACATTATATGCTCAGTTAGTAAACATAATACCATGATACACAGTTAACCATATTGTTACACTCTGTGCTCACTTCATAACCATCCTACCATGGTACACAGTAACCATACTGTTACACTCTGTGCTCAACTTACAACCATCATGCAGTGATACACTATGACCATGCTGTTGCATTCTGTGCTCACCTTGCAACCATTTTATCATGATGCACAGTGACCATACTGTTTCACCCTGTGCTCACCTTGCAACCATCATACAATGATGCACAGTGACCATACTTTTACACTCTGTGCTCACCTTACAACCATCATACCATGATACACAGTGACCATACTGTTGCATTCTGTGCTCACCTTGTAACCATCATGCCAGTATACACAGTTAGTAACCATACTGTTATTCCCTGTGCTCACCTTACATACCATGCTACAATGGATATAAGGTGAACACTGGGAGCCATCATACCATGGTACACTGTTAGTAACCATATTGTTACATTCTGTGTTCACCTTGTAATCACCGTAACATGATACACAGTGACCATACTGTTATATTCTGTGCTCACCACATAACCATCATAGCACGATACACAGTAACTATACTATTACACTATGTAATCTCCTTGTAACCATCATACCTATGACACACAGTAACCATACTGTTGCACTCTGTCCTTGCCGCATAACCATTATACCAATATACACATTTAGTAACTATACTGCCATTCTGTCTGTCCACCCTATGTCCATGATACTGTAATAAACTGTTATGAGCCATATTGTTATTCTCTGTGCTCACCTTACACCCATTGTACCATGGTACAGTGTTACTAACCATACTGTTACAATCTGTGCTCACCTTATGACAATCATACCATGATGCACAGTAACCATACTGTTACACTGTGTGCTCACCCCATAACAATCAAACCAGGATACACTGTTAGGAGCCATACTGTTACATTCTGTGCTCACTTTACAACCATCATGCCATGATACTCAGTAACTATACTATAACACTCTGTTCTCACTTTGCAATCATTGAACCATGATACACAATTACTAAAAATATTGTTATTACCTGTGGTCTCCCTTCAACCATCATCACATGGTACACTGTTAGTAACCATACTGTTACACATTGTGCTCACCTTATGACCATTGTACCATGGTACTCTGTTAGTTAACTCTGTGTGCTCACCTTACAACCATCATACCATGATACGCAGTTAGTAACTATACTGTTACAATCTGTGCTCACCCTGTAACCACCATAACATAATACCAGTAACCATATTGTTACATTCCATGCTCACATTGTAACCATCATGCCATGATACACAGTAAGCACACTGTTACACTCTCTGCTCACCCCATATCCATAATACCAGGATACACACTTAGTAGCTATACTGTTACACACTGTGCTCACCTTACGACCAACCACGATACACCATTAGTAACCATACTGTTATTCTCTGTGTTCACCCTTTGCCCATCATACTATGATACACTGTTAGGAGCCATATTGTTATTCTCTGTGCTCACCATACAACCATCAAACCATGATATACAGTTAGTAATCATACTGTTACATTCTGTGCTCACCTTATGACCATCATACCATAGTAGACAGGTGGTAGTGCCATACTGTTAAACTCTGTGCTCAACCTAAGTCCATCATACCATGATACACAGTTAGGAATGCTCACCTTAAAACCATTGCACACTGGTACACTGTTAGTAACCATACCGTTACACTCTGTGCTCACCTTATGACCATCATACAATGATACACAGTTAGTAACCATACTGTAACACTCTGTGCTCTCCTTACAACCATTATACCATGATACACAGTAACCATACTGTTACACTCTCTGCTCACCTTATGACCATCATACCATGGTAGACGGGTAATAGCCATGCTGTCACACTCTGTGCCCTCCTTGTCTTCCCCAGAGGAAGTCCCGCCTCCTGATGACTGATTTCACTTCCTCTTTCCTGAGGACCATCAGTGGAGCCTTGGTTTGGCTGAACATGTCAATGAGGCAGGTCAGCTCACCTTTTACAATTGCCAGCTCTGAATAAACTCTATTCAGCTCATCTCTGTGAAATAGCGAAAATAATGCTGGAATTTCATCTAAAGAGTCCATGCTACATGATACATTAGTAACCATACTGTTACACTCTGTCCTTTTATGACTGCATAGCATGAGACACAGGTAGTAACCTTACTTTTACACTCTGTGCTTACCCTATAACAATCATACCATGATACACAATAACTGTACTGTTACGCTCTGTGCTGTCTTTATGCCCAACCATGATTCACTGTGCAACTGTACACAGCATACACTGATGTAGTATGCCCAATTATGCACATTGTGTACAGTGCACATAGTCTACACTGATATGCACAAAGCATACTCTGATGTAATTTCTGCGCCAGTGCACATAGTGTATACTGATGTAGTATACACATCAGTACACATAGCACACACTGATGTAGTTAATGCACTAATGCACAAAGCACACCCTGATGTAGTATGTACATCAGTACACATAGTCTGTACTGATGTATTGTACACAGCGGTGTACATAGTTTACACTGATGTATGAGTACCAGTGCACAAAGTGTACTCTGATGTCGTATGCGCACCAGTGGACATAATGTGCACTGTTGTATGTGTACTAGTGCACATAATGTCCAGTGATGTAGTATGCATACCAGTGTACATAGTGTATGATTAAATAGTACGCACACCTGTGCACATAGTGTACAGTGATGTAGAATGCTAGCTCGCCCACTCCTGGAGGGGGGGTGGTTGTCACATCCCCATTTAAAGGTGATATGCCATAATCACAATTTAGATTGCTGGTAAAACTACAGCATCTGATGAGGGCCAAGCTAAATGACATTATGTGCTATGATGTCATGTGTGTGACATTACTTGCTGTTCTCAGTTAGGGCATACCAAAACATCCTCCCTTGTGTATGTGACACTGCAGGCTGCTCCGTTCCACTTCCCCTGCCTAGCCCACCAGCAGTGTGGTCCCAGAGCCTTGGGATAGTACTGAGGACATTTAAGGAGGTGCAGCTGAGAAGCTGATTGTCAGCTGTGGGCATGTAAGTGTGAGAAAAAAAAGAAGTGGATGAATCAAGGGAGATATAAGGCAGTATTACTTCATATAAAGAGTTTTGCATGATATGAACAACCTACCTGAAGAGACTGTCAAAAACAATTACAAAATCCAAAAATGTTTGTTCACTTAGACAGGGGGCGGCCCGTGCTATAAGGACTGCAGCTCCCCCACCTGTAAAAAGAATAAACTAAATTCCCCCACTGTAGAAAATAAAATATAAACGTAAAACACATTTTATGAGTAGTCCTGGAACTCCACGCATGCGTGCTTAGTTCCCTGCTGTGTTAGGCAGTCCGGAACTCCACGCACGGATGCTTGCTTCATTCCTGAACTCCAGACTGCTCTGTTAGGCAGTCCGGATAGGGAAGGCAGGGAAATCCGCCCTGCCAGCCCAGAGGTCTGTGCGGTGACGACTGGAAGAACACCAGACTGCATCGCCCGCAGGCTGGAGGCTCCCAGCCTACTCACATTGAGACCCAGAAAGCCTGCATAAGCTGTTATGGAGGACAGGGAATCATCGGGCTGTTGCAGAGGACCACTATGGGACTGTGTGTGTGTGTGTGTGTGTGTGTGTGTGTGTGTGTGTGCGCGAGTGCAAAAGGTGGTGGGTAGAGAATAAGGCTTGAACCCTGTACCTTGAGCCCAATTGACAAGAGCCTGAATTCCCTACCCACAAACATTTGCAGATGTTTGCCTCATATTTGTTCTGTTCTGTTCCTCATAAAATCTTTAGTTTCTGTATTTTTGTTGCTTAACACAGCCAGTAGTGCAGTGGTAGCATTGTTGCCTGACAGTTGCAGGTTGTCTGGCTTAATTCTTGGCTGGGGTGCCGTCTGTGTGGAGTCTGCATATCCTCCCTGTGTTTGTGTGGGTTTGCTCTGGTGTCCTCAATGGATATTTATTCCTATTTTTTGGACTGTATTCACATGTTTTTTCTGCTAAGGTTGAGGGCTATGGTGATAACTGAACTCACTGAATATGTTTGGGAGCTGTATTCCCCCATTATTGGCTTTGTTGAGGTGTTTTGTGCTAAGATGTTAACAGCTATGTTGAGAACTGAATTCACTAAATGGTATCCATTTAAGTTTCAGTCTTCCTTTCTTTCATAGAACAGATGATTTGGCATAGTGGTATGTTGCTCTGACTGTTTTGCACAGGGTCCTGAATTCAGTACTTGACAGTGAAATGTATGGTGGTAACACAGCATTTTATTCTAACAACTTTCCAACATTATACAAGCAATGTTTAAAATGTATCCCAATGTTTTGGTCTTTTGCCCCCCCCCCCCCTTCTAAAATTTTGGATTTTTCCAGATTTCTTATGCTGCAAAGTTCAGAGATGCAGCTGAGTGTCAAGTAGATTTTACAAGAAGCTGAGAGCTGCAGGGGAACAAAAGTTTAGTGCTGCTTATGCCGAGTCTGCTTGCGTTGTTAATAGCACAATAGGTAGTGTAGTTTTGATGCAGAAGGCTGTGGGTTCTACCCCCACAGTAGGTAGCTGCATTGCTCATACTGTACTGCATTGTAAAGGGGGTGGATGTTGCAGTCCTTTTTGATGAAGATACCTAGTAACTATGAACCTGTTATCAGTTTGCCATCCATTCCGTATTGCAGTATTACTAGCTTATCATTTTTTTAATGCAACTTAGGCAATTTATTCCTCAAGGGCACATTATTTTTAGATGAAACAATGAAATATAACGTTGTTTGCTAGTAGCAACCTCTTCATTAGTTACAGATTTCTTTAACGTGGAATTATTTAGATGACTTTTACTTCTTCAGAGATTGTGCATATTTACTGATACTGGTGAACTGTAGACATTTGAGTAGACTTTTATGATAGAATTGTTCTGAATTGGGCAGTTTTGTCATTATTGGTGCATGCATTTTGTTTCATTGTTTACTGGAAAAATGTTCTGAATTGTTTACTGGAAAAATGTTCAAAACAAATTTAAAACACCCTCTAACAACTGTACTATATTGTACAAGGAATATAATTTAATACAATCAGGAAGGTGTATCAAAGACCACTTGTATGTTTCGTGTACAAGGTGCCTATGATTTGAAAACAGCCCAAAGTTAATCTTTATCTGCCACTGGCAAAATGTATTTTCTTTGAATGTGGGTTTCAATGAATGTGAGTTTCAAAGGCAGAGAAGTATTAATGCTAAGTCTGTTTTCATTGAGAGATTGCATTGCTTTATTTAGCCGATGTCTTAGTGTTTGTGCTGTAAAATGCAAAATAAAACTTTCAAATGAAGTCCAAGTCATCGTAGAAGTAAAGGAGTATGCACATTAGTGTTTATGGTAAATGGAGTGAAATAGCCAAGTAATGGTTCATTGGAATGGCTGCAGGGGCGAGGCTCCATTCGACCATGATTTTGTGAGGGGGAAGGGCGGCAAACTCAAAGACAGCCCCGGCTGAACTATACCTCTCAACTGTCCAGATTTTCACAGAATTAATAGATTTTTGCTTCTTATTTTTGGTTTGTTACTCATAAAATTTGTGGTTTTCTGGCTAATGGCAGACACTGGGTTTCAGACTTAATAATCTTCAGAAAAATGCACACCAAAGCAAGACCTGCTCTTCTATCAGTTGTCTCAGATTATACAACAATTTATAGTACTGTTTATATGTTCCCCCAGTATATTTGGCCTTGTCCAGATTTCCTGCATTAACAGATTAAGAGGTACGTGCAAATAAATTGCTTTATAGAATTAGGCATATCCAATCTTTCAACTGTCCCCGATTTTGGCTCAAAATGTTGCTCTTCCCCTAATAATCCCGCCGCAAAATGGCAATTTTGGAAGAAACCGTGGAGGGCTTACAATTAAGAAATAACTGTAATAATCAGAGTTCTAGATTACTTTTATTTCAAAAATGCATGTAGATTCTTTTTTGTCAGCTGCTCAAGTTTGCAGTACCAATATTAAAAAGTGTCCCTTCTTTGACAGGTTCCCAGCTGTATTGTGTGGCTATTTTATATTTTTGCATCACATTTTTGGTCCATTTTTCATAAAATTGTGGTTTCTTGGCAAATTAGTAGCAAATCATTAAAGACTGATGTTAGAAAATAATGACAGACATTTGAGTTTCAGATTTCGTACCTTTCAGAAAATTCATACTAATGCAAGACCTACTATTCTATTATCTTTCTAAGTTTATAAGAGCAATATTTAAAATGGTCCTTATTTTTGGGCCTTTGTCCCACTTCTATGTATGTCTCTGTCCATATTTCTTGTTCTGAGGTTGAGAGGTATGACAAATGTGTCAGGGCCATCACAGTCGGCCAGAGACCTTTCAAATTGTGACATACTTGTTGCACCCCACCCCCCATGTAGTGACTCTGGATGTGTCCAAGCAAGGCAAGGAGCAGTTTTGCAGTGTAAACGTGCAGAGTATCCCCCCATCCAAAGTAGACACAAGTGCTACTTTTATACTGCCCTTGATTTTGCAGAATGTTCTGGTTTCTGTCATATTTTTATACTGTTGATTTATGCTTATTATTACTCAGAAAGTGCCTGTTGCTCTCTGTTTAAGTAGCAATGCTTTAATGACCATCAGGTAAGCTTGTCTGAGATTGTAACATGCAAGTAAGCTTTAATAAGCATACTCTTAAAGAATTGGCAACATTGAAAGCCTTTCTGTTGTTGCCATGCAAAGAATACTTACATAACTAGATTATGTATAAGCCTTGGGTACTGAAATGCATATGACAGTACTTGTAATAAAGGACAGGATTATATTATTTTAAGAAGCTCATTACATTTGTTGGAGACTTGCAGTCATCTTTGCAGGCTTTACCTGTAAACCAAACAGAATGCCAATCTATCATGTGTAGACCACTACCTGTACAGTAATCCTTTAAGCAATGTATCTTGAGCTTGTTTCTTGTTTGCTTTTCATGTTTTACTTTGATCGTGTTTTCCCCATGAAACAAGTAGATAGTTGTCAGGCAGCAGGTCTTTTTTGGATAAGAAATATTTTTACAAGTGGGGGTATCACAGAGATTGCTACTTTCAGCATGTTACTTGGTACTTTAATAAAGCTGAATATAAATTATAATTAGAACTGCAGTGCAAGGAGAAGTTGTTTGAGTAGAGTGCTGCTTGTTTTTCTTGATTTTGACTAGCATTCCAGTAATGTATTTAAAAAGTAATTTATTTTTTCATGCCTCGCAACCTTTGTTTCCATCTAGATATTAAGTAAGCTGTCATGCAGCCAATGCATTGAAATATTTTTTTTTCTTCTACACTTCATTTTGTCTTGATTGGACTTGCATAATGACGGTTTGGCACCCAGGGCGGCGTATTTAATTAAAGTCACAGTTTTTGTGGTTTTTGAGCATAACCCTCCCCCCTTTCTAGTTGGCCACACCCCTTCCCGTTGATCCCACCCATTCACCTGTCTCCTGCAGCCCCCCTTTGATTTGAAGTCACCAGCCACCACTGCACCTAGATATGGTGACATTTCAGTCATGGTTTTATGTATACCATGTTTCACTGATGCTCCCATTTTTAGGCATTCACTTTTTCATCAAAGAAGCTGATTTATAAAGCTTTGTTATTCAAACTCTGCCCCTCAATTATCACTCCACATTTGTAATGGTGCTGTATGCACTTAGTGCCCTGGCCTGATAGCTCCGTGGTTAAGGCACAGATTTACCAACAGGTAAGACCTAGGTTCGAAACCTGGCTGGAGCACAACTGGGCAGCAGCAATTGTTTGGAAGAAAGGCCTGGCAATCTACTTCTGTAATATGTCATGAAAACCCTATGAGGTCTTCTCATAGTCACCATAAATTTTGATTCAGGGGCAATTTCTTGCTTGCTTTATGCTCATAGTAGAAATTCCTTGCCAAGTACTGCAGTTCATTAGCTTTCAGAATCACTCCCTGGATATTTATCTTACTGGTTACTTTTTCTTGAATACATTCATGTTCTTGCTTCCCAAATGGCTATTTTACAAGTATGCCAATGAAGCTTTTAAACGTTTTCTCTTCAGGCTGTTCCCTTCCCAGACAGATGTACAGTATTGCTCTTGTCCCATACAAAGCCAAGACTTCACTTGCTAAGGCAGAAAAATGATACAGGGAACCTACTTCTGTTAGATAGGAAATAACATGATTGTGTTAAGGAGAGAGTATGCCTTTTAAATCGTGTGATATTTTTTGGAGGTAAAAGCAGCACTTGAAGGACTGATGGAACACATTGCTTGTATTAACCTTGTTAAGTCTTTTGACACTTTTTCACATAACATAGGGAAATAAATTAAAAACAATAAATATCAGTCAACATGTGATTGAATGGGTAGCACACTGGTTAAATAACAGGACACAGTAAGTCAAGGTAAGTCAAGGTAGTAAATCACCTGTCTATCTCAAATCAGGTTACCACTGGTATCCTACTGGGCACTCTGCTGGGGTCAGATCTTTTTTCAGCTATTCTTCTCAGATATGAAAGTGGGCTGTGAATAACCAGATATGCTCATGACTCCAAACTAGGTAACATGTCAGTGGCTCAGTAGGCAGCATACTTACCTTTGGTGCTGGAAGGCCATAAGGCTGTGGGTTCAATTCCCACTTAAGATGATTTCATTCTTGACACTGCCATGTTGCATTAGAAGGATGTTGCACTCATGAGTGTGCCATTCTTTGAATGAGATGATAAACTGAGATCCCATCTGCTTGAGTTGGTAGCAGCTCAGGTGGATGTAAAAGATCCCACGGCACCTATTGAAAAACACAGGGGAATGTTCCCTGGTGACCTGGCCAAATTTTTCCCATAGTATAGAAACAACTCTGGTCTCCCTTGAAAGGAGGTCACTAGCCTAGTGGGACTAAACTTGCCAACAAATGATAAATACAAAATAAATAAAATAAGCATAATAGCTTGAATAAAAGATGCCAAAGTTGTGTAAAATGTTCTACAAAAAACACAGTCCTGATGTCATAGTAATGGTTTCACCATTAATGCCATCAAATGTAGCATCATTGTATATAGCAAAAGGATATGAGTAATGATTACAAAGTAAATTATGTGATGCTTCTTCATGACATAGTGAGATGGTGGTCTGACCGTCACCTAGAAGACTCAGGTTTGATTCGAGGCTTGGACAATAAGTGGCAGACATCAGCTTGCCCATGTTAGGGGGAGGAAGGTAGTGTTATCTGCTGTGATGCTGCCTGTTACATATGGAATGGGATTTCAGTAACATACAGACCAGGGGTGCCATCCACTTGGTACTAAGAAGCTATAAAAGCAGTAATCTCCTATAATGGAGTTGCCTTCTGGGGACATCATGTGTGGAAACACTCACATTCTTCTGATAGAGCCATGGCATTACAGGATGCTGTATCAGTCCGACATTACAGGCCGTTATATCAGTGAGTATGCAAGTCAACCACCTGGGGCCTTGAGTTAGCCTATCACAAGAAAACCCCTGATGGCTGTCTGGATGACAGTCACCTGTGATTGGTTGTCTCCCAAGGAGGGGAACAAATATGGAAGTGTGATCAACTGTTCCTGATCTATTTAATGCAATAGCAGCTTTTAAAAGCTGTTATTATTTGTGGTCAAACTTGAGCACTGTAGCACTCTGTCTGGTCTAAACAGTTTAAAAGTAAAACAGTTTCTGACAACTGTTTTAATTCTGTTGAAAGTTGGCTGCAGAATAATCACCTGCTACTAGCCCCCCCAAAAAAAAACAATAAATAAATAAATGACTTCTCTTTTTTCCAAAATCCAGTTTCCATGAAAAAAAATTAAAATGTCTTCCTTAAAGAATACCATGATTGAAGTTACCCCACATACAAAACTACTTAACATGTCAATCAATGACAGTCTTAAATTTGATTTACATATCCACAACAGTATCAAGAAACCCCATCAAAATCTAGGCACCCTACATAGATTAAAGAAATTCCTTACAGACTCTGCTAAGATAACTCTAGATAACGACTTACCTCTTAACCGCTCTCCTATACGGAGCCCCTGTCATGACTAATCTACAAGCCTCACTTAATTCTGAACTTGAATAATGCTATAACAAAGTTTACAGGTTCGCTTGCAACAAACCTTCCCAGATCCATCACTGTTTTATCACTAAAAACACTGGCTCAAGATTCCTCACCAGCTATCTTATACTCAGCTCACCTTAACCTATAATATCATCCATAGCCAATCCCTCTGATCAGTAGTTACACTCCTACTCCAATACTATCTTCCAAATTGTCCCTTTCGGTTAAATAAACAACTAGGGTTGGCACACATCCATTTTTTTCCCAGACTATCTTTAAATCAAATCAATTCTCCAGTAGTCTGGAAAACACTGTACAAACTCTGGTATTCTGTTTCAGAAAAGGAAACAAACTATCAAAGTTTGTTAAATCAGCTGATTTACTATGCGTTTTTTTTTTTTTTTTAATACAGAAAAGCACAGTAAATTAGCTGAAAGGAGGCATCAAGAATGGAAAAGGGGGGTGTTCCCAGCCAGCTGATGTCATTGTCACATCATAAAATGGGTGGGGCATGGGCAGGAGAGAGGGTGAGAATGGGTGGGGTTAAAGGTGCTGCGAGGGGTGTGGCTTTAGTCCAGTTTTAGCCACCACAAATGGTGGCAACCCTGTAAACAATTGCTTACCATGTACAAACCACAAAAGGTTGCTGGGGCCAGTCTCTATTCCAACAGTGTGACTGGAACTTGCAATAAAATTCCTATATCAGGTCTATCACAGACCTTCATCTTTTCAAACCATTGCTAAAAGACATCCTCCTTGCCTCCTGGCTTTATCCTTGCTCCTCATTTGGCACATGCCTCTCTTAACACACTTCATCACCATTCTTTTATCTCCCTTTAAAGCATTAAATCACTTAACCTGCTTATCCCCTTCTAATATCTCACCTTATTGTACTAAAATTACTATACCTACTTCTAATTAGCACAATCCAGTTATTAATCCATCACTACTTTTCTATCAACAGTCAGACTTGATTATCTCCTCAATACCTCACTTTATTGTATTTCTTATATTACTCCTACATATCTTATACACCACTTTTCTATCTGTAAAGTCTAAGTACAAAGCTTGTAAATTTAATGTTTGTGAATATCAATACAAATGTTATTATACAGACTGTTAAGCTGTGTATTAACTGAAACTGCATTATAAATTTGTTATTGTAAATATTGATTTAATTAAATATGATGCCTTGGAGTGTAATACCTGAGCCTCCTCTGAAAAGGGGAACCAGTGCCCAGTCGGACTTTCCCTGTAAACAAATGTCAATAAATAAACAGCTAGACAGAAAATCTCTCTTTTTTTAAAAAAAATAAAAGCTGAGTATTGTTTTCTGTGCAGGCAGGTTATAACCTATACCAACCGTTTGCTACAGTTAAACAAAATAAATTATTTTTGTTTTTAATAAATTGTTGAGAAGGAGGGTTTGGGCAGGGCACAGAAAACAGGATCTGCACGGCAGAAGGAACAGTTTTTTTTTTTTTTTTTTTTTTTTTTTTTTTGCTGTTTTGCTCTTCAGAGGAAGAGCTGGGGGAGCATTAATCTAAGTGTAATAAATCTATTGCTACAATGTACCAATCAGCTTATTACAGTAAAGTGTTTTTTTTTTATTTTTTTGGCTCCTCGTAAGAGTTGGGGGGGATCCAACTATAGTTATCAGCTAACTATACTAAGGTGTGGATCTAACTGTAATAAGCCAATCGATGGTTGAAGAACTGAGAGGGTAGGGTGCTGGCTCGTGGTACTGGCATTTTGTCTTGGCTGAGCCAGCTATGCTTCTGGCATCTTCCTCCTCTATAAGGCAGCATGTGAGCTTGTTCTCCTTTGAAGTCTTTTCCATTTCTCTAAGGGACCCAACACCCGACTGAGGAAACAGTACTACAGGTAACAAATAGTACAAAGCATAACAGCTACATTACACACTTTCCAATGTTATGGAATAAGCGTCACTTTACAGTCAGATGTTAGTCGTTACCTTCTGGGCTACAACAATCCAGCTTCTTGAAGACAAATATGTTGTAAACGTGACAACTGAGCCTAAAAGTCTGAGACTGAAATCTCATTCTTTGTGCAGGAGGCAACAAAAAAAAGCACACAGGAGGAAACTAAAAATTAGTAAGATATCAGTGAGTATGAATGCCTGTTCGCTTCCATTTTCCAGTGTTCCAAACCATCCTATCGCAGATAACTAGGTTAAGCCTACGAGACAGTCGTGAGGGAAAGTGATGGGACTAAAAATAATAGTCTTTTATTCATGGCTGTCATATTTAAAAATGTTTTTGGATTGTCGTTCTGGTTATAATGTGTGGAATGATTTGCTGTAATGTTATGCAAAAACGTTTATTTTCTTTGGATTTTAATAAAACTGTCTTCTTTTACAGGTATGTCTGCACCCAGCGTCACACTCTTCAGATAGACTACATTAACTATATGGATGAGATCGCTGAAACTTTCGGTGCAAAACCAAAGATGCTGGAGCTCTTTTTTCGGAATCCAAGACTTGCCTGGAAGGTGTTCTTTGATTCTTGTACCGCATATCAGTATCGCCTAACTGGTCCAGGCAAGTGGAGTGGAGCTGAAAAGGCAATCATGACACAGTGGGACCGGGTTTTCAAGGCAACAATGACCCGTTGTGCAGAAGTGGAAAAACAGCAAAAGACCTTTCCTGTGCTGCTGATGCTGATTTTTATGGCTCTGATGATTGCATTCTTTGTTTTTTAATGGACTGTTCTTTGTGTTGTGTAACACTATTTAGCTTCCCATTCTTTGATGTGCCTGCTAATTCTCATGTTTTTCTTGGTTCCCACTGACTGGGACTCCATATGCACAGCTGCTGCAGGTCGTACTTGATATAACAATAGTTCCACATTCATGGTACCATGTTCCCAAAATCCTCAGCACAGAGGTGTAGCTGGCTCAAACAGCACCCTCTGCTGGTCCCATGAAGTAGTGCCTCATCCCCTCAGCTCTTCAAGGGAGGAGAAAAAAAAGGACTTTTGCAAAATTTGTAGGAAACCTCCATGCTTCCTGCAGACACTGCCCAATCCACGCATACCCCCCCCCCCCCAGCTCTTCAAGTGAAGAGTAAAATAAAAGATATCCGTTACTTATACTAGCGCCCCAACCATTCAGGTCCTTCCTGCCCCAGCCATTCAGGTTCTGTTTCTGTACCCTGCCCATAAACTCCTTTATTTATTCTTCCCCTTATACTTTATACTCCTTATTATATTTATTATATTCCTTATTATATTTGTTATACTCTTTCATATCAATTTTTACTGAAAAAAAATCCTTTTTTATTTTAAACTGTAGCAAACCTGATGCTACAAATGTAGCAAGCTGTTGGCTGCAGTTTATACAAAGTACTACAATGCTCAGGTTTTTGCTAAGGAATTTTTTACTTTTAAACTGTAGCAAGCCCTCACCAACACTGTGCAGTTAGGACAATTGCCTCTTTCGCCCCACCCTAGCTATACTACTGGAGGGATATAAGCCAAGCAGGCCTATACTGGATCTCTAGGTGATCTGCCTGTCATGCCTTCTCTTCTGTCATAATTTGATGCTCCTTAATG
Source organism: Protopterus annectens (assembly GCF_019279795.1). Lineage (NCBI taxonomy): Eukaryota > Metazoa > Chordata > Ceratodontiformes > Protopteridae > Protopterus > Protopterus annectens. The sequence goes on from NC_056744.1 coordinate 354,554,685, forward strand.
CTCTTTTTGCAGAAAAAAAAGAAACAATTTTTCCTCTGATCAGAAGTCTGGCCCTCATTTGATGCACAGCCAGGGTGAGGTAAAGGGGGATCCACCCAGGAGCAAAATGTTAGGGAGCACAATCAGCAGATGTTGATCAGTCTTCAGTGCATAGCAGCATTCAGAAACAAGTATTGTTATTGCATTTGGAGTCTGCACTAAACTGCTGATGTACTTGTGTGGGATAAAATGTCGCACTTCCTTGTTGCAGATGTAGCAAGCAGTTTGCTACAGTTTAAAAAATTAAAGTTCAGAAAGAGGGGTACCAGGTCGGGAGACCACCACGGCTGCAAAACTAGCTAGCTAGCTATGTCTCTTAACCACCAATGCAGAATAGCATACCCTCTTCTCATTAACTTCACTTCTGAGTATCAATGTCTACTTCCTGCAACAGCACAGAGTCTGCTATAAGAAGCACATTCTTCCATTTCCAGTACCTCTGATTTAAGGTATTGGATTTCCTTTGCTACATAATGCATGAAAGCATATACAATGCAGTCAGCAGAATGTGCACTTATTTTAGTGTAGATAGTAGTAAAGTAGAAAATAAATGTTTCCGCCTGCCAGTATGTGCAGCGTCTTTGTATTGTGCATTATGGGAGCAGAGATGGTCAACATCATGTGCTTCCTTCACTGACTCTGTTGGTGTACTAAGAGTACATCTGCTTTACTGATTGTAGGGAGAAGGGAATGCTGGGAGTGCCTTACATTACATCTGCTTGATAGAAGAAGGAAACAATGAGTCTGTCTAGTCTGTCCATTAATTAACATCAAATATTGTATCTCTCCTTCATTCCTACCTTTCCTCTTATTCTTTTTCCATCAGTCGCATGCCTTCTTAAATGCCTCTGGATTCCTTTTTCACCATCCATTCTGGTAATTCATTCCATGCATTTACAACACTTTCTAAGAAAAAGTACTTCCATGATTCTAAGGAATCATTGGCTAGGACAACATTTCACTTGTGTCTGCCTTCCCCTTCTCTCCTTCCTGTTCAGAAAGATTCCTTCACATCTTTCTGACATGATCTCCTACACCAGTATCCTGTACCCCATCACTTCTGGTCTAAACTGAGAAGATTTCTTGCTCCTCTAACCTTTGCTCATGTCCCTTCTCCTCCATCATACTGACCTTTCTGGTAGCTTTTCTTGGGATTCCTTCTAGTAAGTAGCCTGACGTAGCTTTCCTTATATGGTCCAAGAACTAGATGCAGTACTTACTCAAGGTGTGGTCTGGCCAAGGTCCTGCAGAGTGCTAGCATTAAGTCTTCACATCTGTGATCCAAGCCCCTGAGGATACACACCAACATTTTGTACACTGATAGCACTGCCCTCTCAGTCTGCTCTTAGTGGCAAATTCATGTATAATCAACACATCCAGATGCTTTTCGTGCTGTGTTGCCATCAGGTCTGTTCCTCCCAGCTGATTGCTCACAGCAGAGTTGTTTTGACCCCAGTGCAATATTTTTATTTGTTTATGCATAACCTCAGCTGCTTCTTTTCTGCCCACTTGTTCAGCCTTTCCATAGTCTTGGTGACCCTCCTCCCACCTTCCACTGCTGCAGCTAACTTTGTCATCAGCAAACAGACGGATTGTGGTCTCTGTTCCCTCAGATATGACTGAGGCAAACACAATGAAGAGTTATGGCTGCAGGGAGGACCCCTGCAGTAGTCCACTTGTCATGGTCCTAATTCCTGATGTTGTCCATCTCATCACATCGCTGTGCACTGTGTCCATCTGCTCAACCATGCATCTATCCAGGTCCTCAGTCCTGATCTTCCCCCCTCCCCCACATGTTCCTATTAGCCTCCTATGCAGGACCAAGCCAAATGACTTGATGAAACCCAGGTGGGCAGCATTTAATGGTACTGCTATGTAAAATTTACCTGTAATGCAGTCATAAAACTGGAAGAGGTTTGAATGATAGCTTCTTCTTCAGGCTAGGACCAGTGTTGGTTGCTGCCGTGAAGAATGTTTTGCTCTATCAGTGCTCCTAGCCTTCCACTACATATTCTTTCCATGACATTTCTTGCCACTGCTGTTAAGCTAACAGGCCTGAAGTACCCTGGATTATTTATGCTTCTCCTACAAGGTTGCACACTTGCTATCTTCCAGTCTTTGGGTACTTCTGCACAAACTAATGATTTGTTGAAGATATCCACCAGGGATGCTCTGGATAGATTTCTGAATACTCCGAGAGGTATCCAATGTCATCCCTATACTTTATCTTCCCTACGTATAATTAGGTTTCCTTGTGCATCCTCCTTTTCTAGTCTGGCATTCACTGTTTTTCCCATTCTGAATCCCCCCCCCCCCCCCCCAGCATAGCACTTGCTTTTCTTTTTGAAAATTGAAAAAGGTATTCATTCAGTGCCTCTGTTTTTTTTTTTTTTTTTTTTTTTTTTCATTCTTCCGTCATATCCCTCTGATATCCTAGCCATTCCAGTCCCTTTCCTCCTTTCTGCCATGTACCTAAAAAGCCTTTGTTTCCCTTCTTGATCTCTTCATAGGCATCGTGCCACCCGACGTTACTTCCCAGTGCCTCTTTCAAGTAGAGCCTCTGGAGTGATCGCCAGGGTGAACTTTCTATTACCCATCCAGTCAAGATTTCTCTTAAAGAGGGACAGCAAGGTGCTCTGCTTGACATGTATGGGAAGTCTATTCCAGGGCATGGGCAGTCTCTGGGTGAAGAACCTGTCCCTCCAGCATGTTCTGTTGATTGTGGTAGTGAGGTTGAGGTCTCTGGAGCGTGTGGTGCGGAGGTATTGCGATTTCTTTAGATGTAGCATTTCTAACAGAGCTGGTCAGGCATGGCTTTGTAAGTTAAGCAGAGATCGCCTCTAAGTAGGCGATGTGAGACAGAGAATAGCTGGAGTCTTTTCAGTCTGTCTGTGCAGGACAAGTGTTTAATGCCTAGGATCCTCTTCATAAGGTACTTCTGTGGCTTGTCCAGCTGTTGCAGGTGTCTAGTGAGGTACATGCCAAATGGGGCATTATACTCGATTGGTCTAATGAGGGAAGAATAGAGAGAGAGACTATGACCTCTTTCTTCCTGGATGCAAAACCCTTGGTAATGAGATGTGCCACATAGAAGGACTTTCTGACCACAGTGGCAATGTGGTGGTTGAAGGAGAGGTTGCTGTCAGTCTGAATCCCCAGATCTCTTATAATGCCTTCAGTGTTCAGTGGGCTCCCATCGATGTGGTAGTTAGTGGGAACTGAGTTTTTACTAGAGAACTCAGCACAGCTCCTCGTGGTGTCCAGCAGAGTTCCTAGAGCAGCAGAGACCAGAAAAGACAAACTTTCTAGATTCTAAGTATTTTTTTCTGCATTTTCGACTTTTTAAGCCTTTCGATTGCTATTTCTGCCTGTTTTATTCTGCTATTACCTGTTTTTACTGTTTTTAATAGCTTGAATTGTTTATTGCACTTGCTTGTTTAAGTTTTGCTTAAAAGTTAAACAACAGGCTAATACACTCAAGTGTACTAGCTTTTGATAGCATTTAGTCGAAAACACAGCATTTATTGTATTTTCTGCCTATCTGAAAAACTTGAAAAAAACAAAAAAAATACTCTTGTTTTCCATACTTTTCTAATAGTTTGTTCCAGTGATCAGATTTTGCTGATCCCTGGGCTTTGTCTTGGTTCCTGTTTTCTCCATTTTCCTTGTTTGGTCAAGGGGTAGTTTCTTTACTCACTAGTGGGAGTAGGGAGTACTGAGCTGCCTGTTTGTCCTCAGAGGAGTGGTTTAAGGCAGTAACTTGTAGTTTATTGGCCATTTTGGGTCATTTCCTGTCTTTTCCAGCCCCCTGCTATAAAGCATGCTTTGGCGGGCTTTTCTGGCTATAGAGAACTCAGCACAGCTCCTCGTGGTGTCCAGCAGAGTTCCTAGAGCAGCAGAGACCAGAAAAGACAAACTTTCTAGATTCTAAGTATTTTTTTCTGCATTTTCGACTTTTTAAGCCTTTCGATTGCTATTTCTGCCTGTTTTATTCTGCTATTACCTGTTTTTACTGTTTTTAATAGCTTGAATTGTTTATTGCACTTGCTTGTTTAAGTTTTGCTTAAAAGTTAAACAACAGGCTAATACACTCAAGTGTACTAGCTTTTGATAGCATTTAGTCGAAAAACACAGCATTTATTGTATTTTCTGCCTATCTGAAAAACTTGACTTGAACAAAAAAATACTCTTGTTTTCCATACTTTTCTAATAGTTTGTTCCAGTGATCAGATTTTGCTGATCCCTGGGCTTTGTCTTGGTTCCTGTTTTCTCCATTTTCCTTGTTTGGTCAAGGGGTAGTTTCTTTACTCACTAGTGGGAGTAGGGAGTACTGAGCTGCCTGTTTGTCCTCAGAGGAGTGGTTTAAGGCAGTAACTTGTAGTTTATTGGCCATTTTGGGTCATTTCCTGTCTTTTCCAGCCCCCTGCTATAAAGCACGCTTTGGTGCGAATTAGCGCGATTTAGCGCGGAGCTGCCACTGTTGCACACAAGGGCAGCGCCGGTTAAGCAGGTTTAAACTATTCGGGCTACCTAAAGTCCACTCTTCAAATTTTCCCTTAAAACTACCTTCCTCGAACTATACTACTGATCAAATCAGCGTATCCTATAACTAAAAAGATCATCTCTACTTGACTCCAAGTAGACTATTCTCTATCTGTTAAACCTAGCACTTGCTCCTACAGTACTTATTACCTTGATACGGCACTCTTGTCATAGATAGTACCCCAAAAGGCAACCCCCATTTCTCGGTCACCCACGTCCCCGGAATCTTTTTAAAGTTTTTGTCTATCCTTCTAGCATGTCGAGGGATCAGTTGCTAGTGTCCTCTCCTGCTCAGCTGGTGAACCTGGGAATATTGAGGCAATGTTACAATTGCCTCATGTACACAGACAACCCTCTCCTCCTCCCACAAAACACAAATACATGCGAGAGATGCAACTATACGGCCAAACTGGAGGCTGAGCTCTCTCAACATAGGACTGGCAAGACCAGTCAGGAGGAGAAGGTAACCACACACACTATAGACCCAGTCTCACATAATACCATCACAACCTCATATCATACACATAAACACACAAAGACATACTCGGAGGCTCTGATCAAAAATCTACCAAAACAGCAGAGGCCACCAAAGCAGACACCCAAACAACCACCACCTCAGAACACAACACCTGCAACACATAGACCTCACAGTCAGAGTGTCAAACAGTCACAGCCCTTAAGGCCAAACACAATGCCAGACACACTAGTCATTGGTGACTCCATAGTCAGACACACTGACGCCCGCCACCAGACTGAGTAAGGAGAAGGTCACAGTAAGCTGCCTGTCTGGCGCTAGAATCCGCCACATAACGCAAGCACTCAGGTCTCTCAACAGCAGGTACAAATATGACTCAGTCATTGTCCACGCTAGTGTAAACGACCTGAGACGCACCTCCTTGGACTACATGAAAAGAGACATTGAGGAGCTCTCTGATTATGTAGCCCAGGCAGGTATGACCCTGACCTTGAGCAGTATCCTACCTTCACCAAGAATGATGCCACAATACAGAGATAAGATGATCAGCTTTAACAATTGGCTTAAACACTGGTGTCATTCAAAGGGGATCCAGTATCTGTCTGCCTGGGATGACATGCTGGACAAGCCATGCTGCTTCAAGGGACGGCTTTCACCTGTCACCCTGGGATTCCGGATATTGGCAAAGGCTCTTGCCACCCCATAGTGCCTTTTTAGGCAAGGCTCAAATTCTAAACCTACCACCCTAGAACACAAGAAAGGAAAAAACTAAGGGTAATGCTGCTCAATGCCAGAAGTCTAAATCTCAAAATGCATGCACTCGAGGCCCTTCTCAGTATGGAGAACATCGATGTCTGTGCTGTGACAGAAACCTGGTTCAAGGCTCCTGAGAGCACCCCAGCTATCAAGTTTTACCTCATATCATGCCCGCCCCAAAATCCGGCAATACCAAGAAAGGAGGGTATCCATATTCATCAAGGACACCCACACCTCAAGACTGGTGGCAACGCACGATGCATCGGAGACCATCCAGGTGCAATTAACCATAGGCAAGACTGCTCTGCAAATTGTAGCATGTTACAGGCCACCCTCACAAACTCAGGAACCTCACATGGCCTTCCTGAAAACACTAGAGGGGATAAATGTATCACCAAACACCATCATACTAGGTGACTTCAATTACCCTAATATAGACTGGGAACACTACTCAAGCCCAAACACCCTAGCCCAAAAGTTCCTGGAATTCATAAACTCAAATGCCATGGAACAACTAGTCACCATCCCACAAGAGGAGATAACATACTTGATCTCATCATCACAAACATGGGAGCACAATGTTCAACACCGGAAGTATACCCCTCACTGGTGAGATCAGATCACAAACTAATCTCGCTGGAGGTCCTCATCCCACCCCCACCTGAAATAAAAAGACCACAGTAAAGAACTTCTCAAAGCCGACTTCACACTTCTAAAGACTAGTGTGGTCTCCTTTAAGGCCCCCGAGCGGAAAACCGTACTCAAGCCGCTGAATCACTTACAAATGCCTTCTACCAGCACCTGCAGGACTGCATGGATAAGGCAATCCCAAGCAAAACAAAGACTCTTTGTACCAAAGGCAAGCGTCCAGTCTGGTGGACCCCAGCCATAAACAAACTCTACAACAAAAGGAGGAAGCTACTACAAGATAGAGCAAAATCCTTAAAAGGTAAGACACCCTTGATCACTATAAGTAAAAACTAAGAGCTCTCATAAAATCATCCAAAGCAAATTTCGAGAGAAAAATAGCTAAAGACTCAAAAGACAATCATAAGGCCTTCTTTAGCTATGTTAGAAACCTAGGAGGAAACTCCCAGATATGCTCAGAACTAGTTCAAAATGATGTGAAGATTACTGATCCTACAGACATTGCCAACATACTGGCTGACAGGTTCAGTGCAAACTTCTCCCTCCCCAAAAGGAGAGATATCTATACCAAATGATTGCAGCCCCCAAACATCTCCAGCGCCCAAGTGAGAACTGCTCTCCAAAGCAAAAACACAGCATCCATGGGACCTGATGGTGTCCCGGCTGTGTGCTCCACAACTCAATGAGGAATTAAACCCACAGCTAGGACAGCTGTTTAATCAAAGTCTTACCTCTGGATACGCACCCAGGAGTGGCGCACTGCAACTGTCGTCCCACTTCACAAAGGCGGTGCCTCCACCGACCCTGGAAATTACCGGCCCATTAGCTTGACAAGCCTTATCTGCAAAGCCATGGAGAGGATCATAATGGACCTCATAAATAAAGACATAGGGAATTTGCAGACTTTGGATCCAACCCAGTTTGGCTTTGTCAAAGGCAGATCATGCCTTTTAAACTTGGTTGACGTTTTCGAAACAGTCACCAAAGCCATTGATGAGGGAAAGGCAGTCCATACAGCCTACCTCGATCTGGCTAATGCCTTCGATACAATACCCCACTCGGGTATCATTGAAAAACTCATCAGCTTAAATGTTAACCCATACATCACAAGATGGGTTGCAAACTGGCTGAGTGACAGAACCCACAGGGTCAGAGTTGCTGGCGCCATGTCAGACTCAAAGCCTGTCACAAGTGGTGTCCCACAGGGCTCAGTCCTGGGCCCACTCTTGTTTGGCATCTACTTTTCCAAGTACAAGCAAACACAGGAGGGTTATGGCTGACAAAGTTTGCAGATGACTGCAAACTGGGCCATAGTAGAAAACACATCTGACACAGATATCCTTCAGAAGGGTCTCACAGAAACGGATAACTGGTGCCAGAGCCACGGCCTAAAGTTAAATGCCAAAAATGCATAGTCATACCCTTCGGGAAAACAAGGTTACCCCTAGCTACCAAATAGGTGGCAATCCACTGAGCACAGAAGAAGTTATCAGGGACCTGGGGACCCAGGTTGATAGTAGTCTGTCATTTGACACCCATGTAGCTAAAGTAGTTAGGAAGACCTTCTACATTGCCCACCTTATCATGAAGGGATTCTCATCTAGATCAAGGGAGGTCATAGTCTCCCTTTACTCATCACTCATCAGACCAATGATTGAGTACAATGCCCCATTCGGAATGTATCTGACCCGACACTTGCAGCAGCTGGAGAGGCCACAAAAGTTCCTCACCAAAAGGATAAAGGGTCTCAAAAATCTGTCCTATGCTGCCCGACTGAAAGAACTCCAGCTCTATTCAGTCGCACGCTTGCTCAGAGGTGACCTTTGCCTAACATACAAGGCCATGTCAAACCCAGATTTGATGAATATGCTTCACCTCAAAAATCTAGATCCATCAGAGCCACAAGGGCGGGAGACTTAAACCTCGACACGGCTATTAATAGGACGTGCTGGAGGGATAGATTCATCACCCAAAGACTCCCTATGCTGTGGAACAAAATCCCGGTACATGTGAGGCAGAGCACCTCGCTGGCCTTGTTCAAGAGAAATCTTGACCAATGGATGGGAGATCGCAGATATACCCCAGGGATTACCTCAGTGTCACTGCTCGACAGCGGCACAGCAAAATAATGGGTATAGTTCCCCATACTAAAGGGGTGGTGTAAGCCACAAAACGATGGGCTAGGCTTGTAAATGCCCTCGGGCAGATAGCCTAGTATGAACCTATGAACCAGATGGGGATGACACGCATTTTTGGCATTAAGCTTAAGGCCATGGTTTCAACACCAGTCATTGGTCTCAGTGAGGCCTTTCTATAGGATGTCTGCATCACTTGGGGAGTTAATAATGGCTCCCAGCTTGCAGTCTGCGAACTTGTTCAGCCGGAGTCCCTTCATGGTTGAAGGAGAGGTTGCTGTCAGTCTGAATCCCCAGATCTCTTATAATGCTTTCAGTGTTCAATGGGCTCCCATCGATGTGGTAGTTAGTGGGAACTGAGTTTTTACCAAAGGGGATGACACGCATTTTTGGCATTAAGCTTAAGGCCATGGTTTCAACACCAGTCATTGGTCTCAGTGAGGCCTTTCTATAGGATGTCTGCATCACTTGGGGAGTTAATAATGGCTCCCAGCTTGCAGTCTGCGAACTTGTTCAGCCGGAGTCCCTTCATGGTTGAAGGAGAGGTTGCTGTCAGTCTGAATCCCCAGATCTCTTATAATGCTTTCAGTGTTCAATGGGCTCCCATCGATGTGGTAGTTAGTGGGAACTGAGTTTTTACCAAAGGGGATGACACGCATTTTTGGCATTAAGCTTAAGGCCATGGTTTCAACACCAGTCATTGGTCTCAGTGAGGCCTTTCTATAGGATGTCTGCATCACTTGGGGAGTTAATAATGGCTCCCAGCTTGCAGTCTGCGAACTTGTTCAGCCGGAGTCCCTTCGTGTTGGCCTAGACTTCTGAGAAGTACACGCTGAACAGGAGAAGACCCAGGACCGATCCCTGTTGGACTTCACTTGTGACTGGTCGGCAGTCTAACTTGGAGTTCGCTACTTTCACACTGTGTGTTCTATCTGTAAGCCAATTTGCAACCCACCTAGTAATGTAGGGGTTGATGCCTAGTTTGGTGAGTTTATCAATAATTCCCGAGTGAGGAATGGCATCAAAGGCCTTGGCCAGGCACGCTCTACCCATCACAAAACCAAACTGTGTGGGATTCAGAGTTTGGAGATTCCATATCGTTGTTTATTAGGTCCATGATGATGCATTCCATAGCTTTGCATATCAGACTCGTCAGGCTAATGGGGTGATAGTTCCCAGGGTCTGTAGTCGCTCCTCCTTTGTGGAGAGAGAGGACTGTAGCAGTGTGCAATTCAGTAGGGACTAAGCTTGAGGTGAGGCTGTGACTGAACAGGGCACACAGATGTGGTGCCAGTTTGCTTTGTAGTTCATGTAGAACACAACCAGGGATATTATCAGGTCCCATGGAAGCTATATTCTTGGCCTTGGACAATGCAGCTATAATCCGAGCTGCAGTAATGCTGGGTGCCTGGCATTCTTCCGGTATTGTGGTTGGTCCTTTAGGGAGGGGGAGAGGGGTAAAGTTGGCACTGAATCTGTCAGCCAGTATATTGGCAATATCTGTTGGCTTAGTATAGGAGGTACTTGGAGCATATCTGGGTATTGCCATGGAGATTCTTGATATAACTATAAAAGGCTTTGTGATTGTTTTTAGTGTCTGCCTCAATTCTGCCATCATAGCTGGCTTCAGAGGATTTGATGAGGGATCTCAACTTTTTGTTGAGGCTAATAAGGGAGTTTTTCTAGTCTGGGACTTCACCTTTTTCTGCAGCAGTTTCTTCCTTCTGTTGTAGAGTGTATTAATGGCAAGGGACCACCAGACTGGCTTCCTTTTTTGGAGGAGAGCGTCTTGGTTCTGATGGGTATGGCTAGTTCCATGCATTTATGTACATGTTCGTACAGTGCAGTGTATGATCCGTCAGTCATGCAGCTATTTTCCATTGGCATGGGTGCCATGAAGTTAACCACCTCTGTTTTTAGGAGTCCAAAGTCAGCTTTGGAGAAGTTTTTCAAGGTGGTCACCTTTGGGGGGGCGGGTGAGATGTAGATTTCCATGGTGATTAGTTTATGGTTGGATCTGACCAGGGAGGGATTGTCTATTGGTGTAAAGCAACAGTCGCCCATGTTAGTGGGGGTCAGATTGATCTTGTCCAGGGCATTGGAATTGATGAATTCCAGGAAGCATTGGGCCAGTGTATTGGTGCTTGAGTAGTTTTCCCAGTTGATGAAGGGGTAGTTGACATATCCTAGTATTAGTGTTGGGTTGGACCTTGATAGATTCCATGGTGCCTAGGAACATGGAGTGAGAGTGTAGGGTCATGGCTGGGGACCTATAGCAAGCTATGACCTGGATCTCAGTCTTACCCAATGTTAGGTGTACCTGAAGTATCTTAGATGCATTATGCTGGGCTACTAGTCTGGAGATGTGCATATCCTTTATGAATATGGAGACACTACCGCCTTTGGAGCTTCAGTCCATGTTTCAGGGCCGAAAGGTGTGGAATGAGTTATGGCCTGGAAGTGCAGGGTTTTTTGTCGCTTTAAACCAGGTCTCTGTTACAGCACAAATGTCAATGTCCTCTATTTTGAGGAATGCTTCGAGCAAATGCATCTTGAGATTTAGACTTCTAGCGTTGAGCAGCATGACCCTCGGAGTGCATTTATTTATAGCTGTTACAGTGGTAATTTGGTCTTTGGAACACCACCTAAAAAAAGGCAGTATAGGGGTATCAAGAGTCTTAGCCAGTACACGGAAACCCAGGAGTGACAGATACAGGCCATCTCTGCCAAAGCATCGAGGTCTGTCAATCATGTCATCTCAAGCAGACAGATACTGGATCCCCTTAGAATGACACCAGAAACTTAGCCAGTTGTTGAAGTCGATCATTTTTTGTTTGTACTGTGGTATAATTCTGGGTAACAGTAGGATACTGCTCAGGGTTAGTGTCATACCTGCATTAGCCACATAATCCAAGAGCTCCACCATGTCTCTTTTCATGTAGTCCAGGGAGGTGCATCTCAGGTCATTCACACCCACATGGACAATGACAGAGTCATACTTGTGAAGTGACCTGAGTGCGTGTGTTGTGTTGGATTCTGGCACCTGATAGAGAGCTGAATGTTACCTACTCCTTATTCAACCTAGTGAGTGGGACATCTGTGTGCCTCACTATTGAGTCACGTATGATTAGTGAATTGGGCAAGGTGTTTAACCTGTAAAAAGACAACTATGTTATAATAACATGAAGGAAGGCTCTAAACCACAATCACAATGGCAGGGGATGTTCCCTGTAGGCATTGCAAGGCCTCTAAGTGTATGTTAATAGTGGAGGTCTATTTATACATCCTTCAAAAGATTTCCGATAGAGAGATCTTTATATGCAGACTGCAACGAAACACCTGGTTAATTTTACGTACTGTGTGAAATGTTGTAGTTATTATGTAGGGAAGACCAATAGGACACTGAGACAAAGGGTATTAGAACATGTTAATGATGTAAGACATAAAAGAATGAAAAGTGCACTAACAGTACACGTTAGTGACCTTGGAGCTGGTCGTGATTTTAAGATGTTATGTGGTCCTATCTCACCTACATTCTTTACTCACGGGTTCGGAGCCGAGAATTGGCTCCGACTCAACCAACTTATTTCTCTAGCACGAAGTCTCTAATTGGCTGGGCTAACCCAGTATCCCAAGATGCACCTCGCCCTAGCCCCAGATCTGATTTGCCGCTCGTAGAGTTAAGACATGGTCTCGCTTGGCTGTGGCTAAGTACTCTTTCAAATACTTTTTCTAAGTATTTTAGCAGTCTATTATCTTGTAAAAGCTATTTTAATAGCTAGTCTTCTCTTTTTGGCAAGTTTCATTGTGAGTAGTGTGTTTTGTGGTATCCCTCTGTTTCGCGGGCTAGGTCCGTTTAAGTTAGAGGACCTAGTCCTCTCCAGTGTTGTTCCTTTGTGTAAAACTGTGCTGGATTTGTTCTTATCGGTAGTTAGTTTCCCTGCTGCTCCAAAGAAACATTTAATTTAGAGTTTCCTTGGCCGTTAGTGTTATTTGTTTTTTCCTGCCTTCCTCTTGTGTCTATCGCGGTTGAGAGTGTGCTGCTATCTACCATGTCTAAAGAGCAGAAAGAGCATAAACCCTCCGGGTTTAAAAAGTGTATGAAATATGGCTACAAAATGTCCATTACAGATGGGCATTCTATCTGTGTTTATTGTCTTGGTACTATTTTGGTACTATTCACCTGCAAGAGTCCTGCAGTTTTTGCCACGTTTTTAGCCCTAGAGTACTGCAGGAAAGAAAAAATAAGCTGATTTTGAAGGGCCTGATTAAGCCCTTCTTTGAGGAGTCCTTAGATTCTTCTTCTTCTAGTGCTAAGTCTAAGCCTTCTAAGACCAAGAAAAGATCTCCGGCTCCGTCTGCCTCCTCGGAGCCTCCAGAGAAGGTTTCAAAGTGGCTACTGTCTCCTCGGCTCCATTGTCCTCGGGGCCGCAGGAGAAGGTTTCGAAAATGGATACTTCCTCCTCGGCTCCATTGTCCTCGGGGACGCAGGAGAAGGTTTCAAAAATGGATACTACCACCTCGGCTCCATTGTCCTCGGGGCCGCAGGAGAAGGTTTCGAAAATGGATACTACCTCCTCGGCTCCATTGTCCTCGGGGCCGCAGTAGGTATCTGTTGTACTGGAGTCGACCTCGGCTCCGATATTATTGGAGCCTATTCGGACCCACTCACCCAGTGTCAGGCATGAATCTCTAGGTAGGAGATCCCAATCTCCTTCTATTTCTTCCAAATCCTCTAGGCTGTCTGATTTGGATGTGGATAGGGTGGTCCAGAGGCTCCTGCAGTCGCCAGTGTTAGCAAAACTGTTCTCGGCTCCAGAGCCAGTCCCTATTCTGGTACCGATGATTCCTCCTCTGAGCACCCATGTGTCGTCGGAGCCTGAGTGCTCCGCGCCGAGTGATGTTCTCGTGTCGGCTCAAATAACCCATGTGAGTTTATCGGAGCTGGCGTCGGCTCCAACCATGTCGGTTCCGTCCTCTGGTTTCGGCACTCGGGTTTCCTCAGTCGGACCCGAGGGGGATACCCCGGGACTCCTGTCGGTTCCGAGCCTCCCTCTCGGTGCATCGGCTCAGGGAATCTAGACTCCAGTCGTGGTCTCGGAGATGGGTTGGTCCTCGGATTTGGGGGGACCTGCCTTCGAGGCCATGAGGAGCGCACTGGCCAGATCGTCAGTTACATCACCTGGATCAGTCACTCCATCCCCCTACACCCCGGCTAGAGCCTCTGACGCCCCCTATGCATGGATGGCGGAGCCCGAAGGTCTGGGGATACCCCCTTGAGCGGTCCCCTACTTTCTGAGGGCCCCTCAGAGTCTGTCCCTGAGGAGCCCCCTAGAAAGAAGTTGTGCAAGAGGAAGCACATAGACTCCCAGGACGAGTCCCTCACTTCTGATACCGACCTCGAGGAGTTAGAGGGGTCCCCCAAGTCATCCTCCGATGACGTCTCTTTCTCCGACATCCTGGAGATTTTCAGGCAGAGAGGCGACTGGCCTTCCAAGACCCCCTCTGAGGAGGAGTTGGTATTCCTCAAGGCCTTCGGAGCACAACCATCCGCCTCCTGGGTGTCTCCACCCTTCGAACTCCTGGATTTGATTTGTCGAAGGGTGTGGGAGAACCCTGATTCCGTGGAACCGGTGCCCAGACGTCCAAATAAGTTCCTTTGTGCTCCGCTGGGAAAAGAGTTCCTGACCAAAGGGGTTTCTGTAGATGCCTTGGTGGTGGCGGCAGCCACTCAGCAGGAAGTTGCAGAGGCTTCTTCTGTCCATCCTCCTAACAAGGAGTCCAGGAGTATGGACCAGTACGGGAAGCATACCCTGTCTTCGGCAACCTTTACCTTGCGGTCGCTGAATTACATTTGCCATTTCACTCGGCTCCAAAGAGATCTCCTTAAGGAGCTAGGAGATACTCTGACGGGTAACATGCCGGAGGCGGTAGCGCAGACTGTTAACGCCCAGTTGTTCCCCTTGGTTCCATTGTCAACTCGTCCATGAGGCTCATATCTTATGCAGCCGAAGGGGTGAGTAGGGCAGCTAGCTCAGGTGTAGCTCTCAGAAGGCAAGCCTGGATGCGCCTGTGTCATTTCGGGGAGGCCTTTAAGTCTTCCTTCACGGATGCCCCCTTTGATGGGTCCTCTCTCTTCGGGACCAAAGTGAAAGACAACCTCACCAGATGCGAATAGGAGGGAAAGACCCTATCTGCCGTATGGGCCCGTTTATCTCTCCCTTCTAGGCTCAGAGAGGGGAAAATGTGGTTCAGGAAGTCTCAGAGGCCCTCCCTGCAGCTCAAGGTGAGTCCCCCTCCAGAGGCAGAAGAGGGGGAAATTGTTCTGGAAGATGCCATCCTAGAGGCAGAAGAGACCCCCGCAACTCGGGAGACTGCGATTCCTTTCGTGGATCTTCCTTTCAGCGTTCCTGAGGCGTTGCCCGACTGTGCTGTTCCGGAGCCAGTCGGGGGCCGGATTTCGTTGCATCCGGAAGCCTGGGAAAGCATCACCCAGGATCATTGGGTGCTTCGAATAGTTACCGGAGGTTACACTATCCTCTTTTTATCAACATCCCCTCCAGTCAGAAGAATACCGGACATCCCACCCAGTCAACGGGATCAAGCAGCACTAGAAGTTGCAAAGCTGCTAGAAAAAGGAGTCATCCAACCAGTCCCTTCAGACCATACCGGATCAGGAACTTAAGACTCTTTTTGATGCCGAAAAGAACAGGGGACCTGAGACCCATTCTGGATCTCAGTCAACTGAATCACTACGTTCTGAAGTCCAAGTTCCGAAAGGTCACGCTTCAGTCCATTTTTCCATTGCTGGAAAAAGGAGTATGGATGTTTTTTTTTTGGTGCTCCATCGATCTCAAGGATGCCTACTACCACATTAAAATGGACAAGGCAACCAGGAGTCACTTACGCTTCAGGCTGGGAGCCAGTCACTTCCAGTTTCGTGCCCTGCCCTTTGGTCTCACCACAGCCCCCAGGGTGTTTACCAAGTGTTTGGCAGTGGTGACAGCTCACCTGAGACGTCAGGAATTCCAGGTGTTTCCGTATCTGGACGAATGGCTTCTCACCGCCCCCACCAGGCATCTCCTCATTCAAGCCAGGGAGACTACCATTACACTTTGTCAACAACTAGGAATTAATTTGAACTGGGAAAAGTCTGCCTTGCAGCCCTCACAGCGTGTTGTTTTTATAGGCGCAGAGCTAGACTCTATTCAAATGCGGGCCTTTCTGCCACAAGAGAGAATAAGAGTGCTGCAGTCTCAGATCCATGCACTGTTGCCCCTCAAAAGAGTTCAAGCCAGGTTAGTGCTCCAGCTTTTGGGTTCCATGGCTGCCACCATCATGCTGGTGCCTCTAGCCAGGTTGCACATGTGGATCCTACAATGGCTCCTTTCGGTCCAATGGTCGTTTCAGAAACTTCCTCTTTCCCACTTGATACTTCTCACGGAACAGTGCAAGCAGGACCTCCACTGGTGGCTATGTTCACCAATCTGGACAAAGGGAGAAGCTTGATTCCTATGTCTCCAGTGGCCACAGTGACCACGGACGCCTCCCAGATGGAGTGGGGGGGCATTATCTTGGCAGGATGGTCCAAGGCACTTGGCAAGATCACAAGGTACACCTGCACATCAATGTTCTGGAGATGAGAGCGGTGTTTCTAGCGTTGCGAGCACTCCAAAAGTCTCTTCCTCTGAAAACGATTGCAATTCACTCGACAGTATGTCCGTGGTGTGATACCTGAACAAGCAGGGAGGAACCAAGTCTTATCCCCTCTGCAGAGAGGCCATGCGAGTCTGGCATTGAGCAGTATCTTCCCAACAGTTTTTAGTGGCAACTCACATTCCGGGAAAGTCCAATGTGATAGCAGATAGGCTGAGCCGAGCTATTATGATGCCTTACGAGTGGTCCCTGAACAACCGAGTGGGGTCAGCCTTGCTGCAATCTCTTCGCCAGTCTCCTCAATGCCAAATGCAGCGAGTACTTCACACTGATCCCCCCCCCCCCCACAGGGGGAGTCACCCAGGGACGCTCTAGTCTACGATTGGCCTCCCGGTCTGGTCTAAGCTTTCCCTCCGTTTCCTCTGTTACCAAGAGTGATTCAGAAAGCCATATCCTTGGGAAGCAGGATGATTCTTATTGCTCCAAACTGGCCTCGACAAGTATGGTTCCCCTTCCTTCAGCAGTATGCAGTGGACAGTCCTTGGACTCTGGACCCAGTGCCAGACCTACTGATTCACATGTCAGGACAGCTCCATCCCTCCCTGCGAACCCTCAGGTTGACAGCCTGGTTGCTCCACTTCCATCACTAGTTAGACGACATTCTTTTTCACCTGAGGTGGTACACATCTTGTCTTTGTCTCATAAGTCTTCCACCAGAAGGATTTATTCCAGCAAATGGAAGAGATTCTCCATTTGGGCTCAGGCCCAAGGTTTGGACCCCTTCACAGCCCCAATTATGTCGGTCTTAGATTTTTCTAGCCATGCTTTTCTGTCAGTGCTCCGCGCCCGCTACCATTAAGGTGCAGCTGGCTGCAATTTCCAATTTTCATATATCTTACGAGCCCTCTCTTATGGGCCATAAACTCTCTAAGGCCTTCTTGAAAGGTGCCTGATTACTTCACCCTCCTGTTTCAGAACCTGTCATGCCATGGGATCTAAACCTTGTGCTACAAGCCATCACTTCACCGCCCTTTGAACCGGCTGCCACCTGTGAATTGAAATTTTATCTTGAAGACGGCGTTTCTAATAGCCATTACATCGGCCAGAAGAGTATCAGAACTTCAAGCTCTGGCCATTAAACCTCCTTATTTGACCTTTCATAAGGACAGAGTTTCTCTGAGACTTAACCCATCCTTCCTTCCAAGGGTGTCATCCACTGTTAATCTCCATCAATCTATTGAGTTACCAGTGTTCTTTCCAAACTTTTCCAATAAAGCAGAGTTCAGGTTCCATCAGTTAGATGTGCACAGACAACTGAGGTTCTATTTACACAGGACTAAGCATGTTAGGAAGTCTGATCAGCTGTTTGTGTCCTTCTCAGAGAACAGAGCAGGTTGTCCCATTTCCAAGTGCACAATTTCAATGCATCAAAGATTGTATTTCCTTTATCTACTCGTCAGCAGGCAGAAATTTACCTTTTCCCATCAAAGCTCACTCTACCAGGGCAGTGTCTACATCAATAGCTTACCATGCCAGGCTTTCATTGGATTATATTTGTGCTGCTGCCACCTGGGCCTCTCCTCACACCTTTATTACTCATTACAAGCTGGACGTGGCTTCTAGGGGCTGGGCTTCCTTTGGTTCCACGGTTCTCAGGAGTATCTGTCTATGAGCCTCCCAGGATAGAGGTGCTGGGGACGCTGTCCTGTGAGTCAAGAATGTAGGCGAGATAGGACCACATAACATCAGTTAGTTATGTACTCGCCATAACGATCGATGTATGTGGTCCATCTCACCTACATTCTTACGTACCCTCCCACCTGCCCCTTTCCTAAAGGATTTGGAGGAATATTGGCTCTGAGAACCCTTCAAGGTCAGTGTTTTTTTTCTTTCCTTTTGGCTGGAATTCCTTCCAGTGCTGGTTGTGTATGGGTTATGACTGGAATGGTTGCAAACAAGATCTGGGGCTAGGGCGAGGTGCATCTTGGGATACCGGGTTAGCCCAGCCAATTAAAGACTTTGTGCTAGAGAAATAAGTTGGCCGAGTCAGAGCCGATTCTCGGCTCCGAACCCGTGAGTAAAGAATGTAGGCGAGATGGACCACATACATCGATCGTTATGTTGAGTACATAACTAACTGTTTTTTGTGTTAGAAGTTTTAGAGTAATAAGAGGGGGGGGTGATTTTAAAAATTTCACAGAACAAAGGGAACAAGAGTGGATAGTGCATCTGAATGCAGATAAGCCTTAAATGATTGTGTTACTGTAAAGCCTGTGCTTAAGACACATTCACTTTTACACTGATTATGTTTTTTCTTAGCTATACTGTAGACATTTGGCTATAAAAGGACAAGTTTTTACTATGTAATTGATTAATTTATGTTAGGTGTGCATATAATTAATTCAGATGCACTGAGATAGTAGTTCTGAAGAAGCAGCTAGTAGACTGTGAAACCAGTCACTTTTTTTTTATCTTTGTGTGTATTTTATTTGTTAAAGTTTTGCGTGTCTTCAGAACTGGAGTTCACTCTGGATTTTTTACGTATTAATTATAACTGGGCGATTGTTTTTTTTTTTTTAATATGGTGAAGAAACTTTACCTTTTTTTTACTTTTATGTGCTGTAATAAAAGACTCCCTATGCTGTGGAATAAAATCACCGTCCATGTGAGGCAGAGCACCTCGCTGGCTCTGTTCAAGAGAAATCTTGACCTGTGGATGGGAGATCGTAGGTTTACCCCGGGAATCATCTCTGTGTCACTGCTGGACAGAGGCACAACAAACTAATGGGCACAGTATTTTTTCATATGAGGGGTGGCGTAAGCCACAAAACTTTGGGCTAGGCTTATAAATGCCTTAGGGCAGATAGCCTAGTATAAACCTATGAACCTAATTTTAATTCTGACCACTAGGTGTCGCGTCTGTTTGATTGAAGTCTGTTAACTTTATGATTTAATTGCCATATTACCTAGATCCATAGTCTTTAGAGTCTTCAAGTCTAAGTTCTGATGTATGTGTGATATATCCAAAACCTGCACATTATTCTGAAAATCAGTGTCTTTTAATCATGTGGCTTTTAAAGCTGATTAGGCCAGATTCTTTTTACCCTGCTATTCCAGAAACAGCATGGAGAAAATGGCATACACATCCTTAACCTGTCTCTGTAAGTCTTCATTTAAGTTAGACAGAGTACAAACTATTAACCCTGCTTATTTTTCTTCCCTATTTCTGTATACTGTAGTGGTAAAATTACTCTGTCTATTGCCTATGTTTATTACTTTATGAACTGGTGACTTATTTTATCAGGGTGTCTTTTTCTTATAGCAAATGAAACTTGTTTTCTGTCTATTGATTTAAATATTTAAACATTGTACTGTTTAGTCCATTTTCTTTTTAATTGTATAGTCTGTCAAGCACGATGGCTATTTTCTGAAGATTAACTGAAATTGGCACTAAAGAGAACTTTATAAATGGTCTTGAAGCATAATTACCATATGCTGTATTAACTTGTGTCTGTAAATTCTCGTCTAGATTTGTTAATAATGCTATTTACCTTTTTTTTTACTTTTATGTGCTGTAATAGATGTTTTCCGCTTAAATTTGTGTCGGAAATATTTTATGATTATTTATGCGGTATAATAGTTTACTGAAACTTATGCTTTCTGAATTTTAGGTGTGTGCCTTTGCATTTTCTGTTAGTGTCCTTTTAACTTTCTGACTAATGTACAATAATTATATTAAATACAATGTCATTTATAAATTAATTAACAAATTAAGTCTGCCGTCTTATGCCTTGAGTATACTGAATGACTATTACTATCTATTTTGGATAACTTATCTTAATAAGTCTGTAATAAATAATTCTGTCACTTTACCCTTAAAACTAACTGAATAATGTGAAGTAACTGGGTATCAATGTTATATTCAGAAATTAGACTGAAATGTACTACACTGAACACAAAACTGAGTATGAATGTCCTATTCTGAATCTTGACTGAATTTTAATACATATTTATACTGAACATCTAAAATAGCAGGAATACCTTTCCTGCCAGTGTTACCTAAACACAGATAAAAAAAATAAACTGAAATATGTTAATGTTATATTCTGGAGACTAAACTGCTAATGCCTTTTTGTCAGTATTATCTGAACATAGAAAAAACATAAACTAAAAACTAGTACTGTTATCTAACTGTCTGAAAATATACATAACTGCTTTAACTCCAAAGAAATAACAAACATACAGACAGTCGACTTCTGCACCACAGCTCTTGACAAATTTTACTCTGCATTGTCTCAGTCACTGATGAGGTATTGGAAGGCCTGCTTTAATGTCAAAGTGTCCTTTTTATAGTTAGGCCTTTTAAACCTTTCCTTTTTCATCTTTTGTGCAAGGCTGGGTGGTTAAAGTTTTTGACTGTATTTAGTATCAGGTCCTTAAAGTAACATTTGCATCTTTAACAATTATAAACTGATAGCACTGCTTGTTGCCCTGACTTTACTTACATTTTTCTACATGAAATAAACATTTTCTGCTAATAAACTTTTGCAAGTGTGTAAGCAAATTGATAATGTACCACAGTGGCATGGAAAAGCTATAACTTTATTATTAAATCAAACTGAAACCTCAGTGACATTGTTTTTCCTGTCATAACCTTAAATGAAACTAAAGTAGTAATTTAACACTGTGCATTTCTGCACCTATATAAATTAATTTTAACTGATGAACTTTTTACATTTACTCTCATGACCCTCAGATTCTAACATACTGCTCTGTGAGTGAAACTCCACCCACTGTCTTACCATAGTCATTTCTTTAGCTGACGTCATTTAACTTTTCAGTACTACTGAATTCTGCAAGAATTTATCATTGTAGTCAACAATTTTTTGGATAAATAGTAAGAATTGTAACTGCATAAACTGTACTAAATTGATCTTTACCATACTGCCTTACGGCATACAGTACAGTCTTCAATTTAGGTTGCTAAGCTGGCTGTAATTTGATCTGGTGTGCGTGGTAAACTGCAATTTCTGTATGAAATATATACATCTTAAAATGATTACATTAACACATTTATTACCACATTTAAACTGATCTGAATCAGGAAGTTTACTTGTATATCCTTTATACAAGTATGTGATTTTTTTTAAATATAGTATACACATTTATTACCAGAGTTGAACTGATTTAATTCTGAAACTTTACTTGTCTGCCTTATATAACATAAGAGTTGAAGAGGTGGCTTTAAAGACACAGAATATATATGATGCACTCTTCATTTACAAGTATAGCAATATTTGTGAATGCCTTTTTGTCTGTCTATATTAACATATTTTTTATGCATTGCAACATTTTCATACAAAGGTCTTAACTAATGACTGCTAAACAAACAGTAACACAAAAAAATTAATTTGCCATATCTGTAACTGTAAACTCTTTATTCTGTGAATTAACTTGACTGTTATTTCTATTATACCCTACACAACATAGATGCATACGATTACCCTTTTTTTTTAACTGGCCAAACCCAATACGTCTTTCTGAGCACTTTAGCTGTGTCAGCTGAACTGGAATTTATTTTATCTTTAACCCATAAATCTGAATGTTCCTGTCATAACCAATTTTTCAAATTCTGTACATTTGCAAAAATCTTGCTACTGAACTCTAAAACAACATATAACTCTTATGACATGTCCATACCTAGTACAGAGCTGTTACTGTTTGAAATGTTAGCTGCTGTACTCTTTGACCCTTTAAATCCTGACAAAACTGCATTTGCATCCTCTAATGAAGGTCAGTTGATTTGTCTGTATTAATAAATACATTATTCCATGATTTTTCTGTAAACAATGACATATTATTACATTTTTAGACTTAAACAATGACAGATAAATGCTCTGGTTTGGTGCTGGACTGCCTTGCCCTTTATAGATGAGCTGAAAATCATTTGTTGTTTTATAGAACTAGCAACACTAACTGACTATGGGATGCTTTCTTCTGTACTTTGCTCTGAAACAGTAGTTTGCAATAAAGTAGGTATATTTATTTATCAGGCTGATTAAAATCTGCACTCTTATTCCCCCTCAGTGCAATATTTGCACTGGCTTGTACACCGATTGTGTTTATGTCTCTACTTACTATAATGCAATTTAACTATGTACCTAGAATTACTTGTGCTGTAGCATTTACACTGATGTTTGAAAACTGTAAATCAGAATTACTGACAGAAATTGACTAATTCTGCAAATATGTTGTCGACTGCTTTTGTGATTTAACCTTTTTGCATATAGAAATATTTAATATTTTTGAACTAATAACCTTTAACTTTAAAAGAAAATTTCTGTAACAAAGTTTTTTTAGACTGCTTTACCCAATTTCTAACTGTAAACCAAACATTTACTGGTATATTAACTGTAGAAGTAATACTTGACATGTTATACAAGAGGTATGCAAATGACTTTTACTGATGTACTGAAACTTTTATGAGCTGTTGGCTAAAAAGTGCATATAAAGTCTTACATAACTTTATGATTTTGGAAGAAAGTGTTATATCATTTGCAGCTTTTTAACTTTTCTTATTTTTTGGCTGTGTGACATTACACTGGAGACTTGAAAGTCTATGAAGAGGATGAAGTACATTGCTGTTATTTATTTATTTATTTTACATTTGTTGACCGGGATTGTCCGACTGAGCTGAAGAGCCCTTTTTCAGTGGAAGCCTGGGGAGAAAAGCTCCAACATATACAATTTCCATTATAAATTAGCATTAAACAACAATGTTACAGGATTATTGCAAGGCTTTAAGTAGTAATACAATGTTATACAGTGTCAATAATCAAGAGTATGGAAAAACTATTTCAAGATGTATAAAAAGAAATATGTAATTAAGTTGAATATTGTTTTGGGGAAGTGGTTACAAAAACCCAGTTTTATTATAATGTATTTGGATGAAGGTAAGACAATTACAATAGAATTTTTCTCTGAGGCAATTTGCGTAATAGATTTTAGAAGACAGTAGAAAGAGTAGTCAAGGAAAATTAGAGAGAGCTAGTGAAAAGAGTGAGTTAAGGGCAGAAAGTAGATTAAGGTATGAGAAGTAGGGGATGTTTAAGGAGGGAGAGTGCAGTAGCAGGACCAGTGACTTTTAAAGTGCTCTTTGGTGGCTGTCTTAAATTTTTTAGGATGTGTAAGGGTCCTGATTTCTAGTGGGAACCTATTCCAGGCACTAGTGGGGTGACAGCTGTACATGTTGCGTCCAAATTTAGACTTGGGTTTGTAGATTTGTAGTAGGTCTTGGTTAGAGCTTCGGAGAGGACTGGAGGGGGAATAATGGGGAGATGAGAGGGGATAGTGCTGGGCAGTAGGAAGACTGGTATAGGATAGAATGGATGATCTGGAGCTAGAGAGAAGAAGCTGGTGGGGTAATTCAAGCCAGTTTAGGTGTTTTAGAGAGAGACAGTGATGGGATTTGTAGGTTTGTTGGGCAGCAAATCTAGCTACCTTGTTGCAGGTAGATTTGAGTTTGGTCAGGAGTGCTGAGCTAAGATTTGTGAGAATTTGAGAATTGTGCATTAGACTGGGTAGAGAGAGTAATCTTGGCTTCAGAGGAAAGGAATTATTACGGTAAAGGAGCCCTAGTTTTGAATGAGTCTTTTTGATAGTTATTAACATGCAAATCAAATTTAAGCTGATCGTCGATGGTTATGCCTAAGAGCTTAGTGCTGGATTCTACCTGAATGGGAGTGTTATTAAGGGACTGTATGGAGGAGGGTTTAATATTGTTGAACTTTTTAGGTAGGAAGAGTAACAGCTTTTTTTTTTTTTTTTTTTAGAGTTAAGGATGAGCTGGTTGTTTGAAAGCCATGTTTCAACTAAGTTAAAAGATGCCCGAGTAGCTGAGAAGAGCTTAGAGGGAGAGTTGGCTGTGGTGATGACTGTAGAGTGATCTGCGTATTGCACTAAAGATGACTGAGGACAGACAGTGTAGAGCTGATTAAAGATATTAAAAAGTAAAGACCCTAAAATAGACCCTTGGGGTACAGCCATTTTTACAGGAAGAGGAGGAGAGAGTGCAGAGTGCCATCTCACTGATTGAGATCCATCAGTGAGGTAGCTGGAGAACCATGTAACAGTATCAGAGAAGTTGAAGTTATGCAGTTTGTGCAGCAGAAGAGAATGTAAGACAGTGTCAAAAAGCTTTTGAGAGGTCCAAGAATAGGCAAGAAATAAGTTTATGGTCATCCATGGCTATAGAGACAGTGTTGAGGAAGGATAATAGAGTTGTAGTGGTATGCTTGGGTCTGAAGCCGTGTTGAATGGGTGCGAGCAGATTTGCTTGTATTAGATACTGCATAACTTGTTTATGAATACATTTTTCTAGTACTTTAGAGAGAGTGGAGGGGATAGTGATAGGTCTAAAGTTGGAGATATCAGAGGAGTTACCTCCTTTGTGTATTAGTAGAGTGTAGCATTGTTTCCAGATGGAAGGGGACTTTAGATTCAGAGAGAATGCGATTGACTAGGATAGATACAGGGAGAGCAAGAGAGTCAGCTGCTAGTAGAAGAAAAGTGGAAGGAATATTGTCAGCTGATGCTGAGCATGGTTTTAATTTAGAGTAGAGTTTTGATGTAGCTAGTAGGTACAGGTTTGAGGGAGAAGGTATTTGAGGAGATAGTATTTAGGAGTAGGTTCAGAAAAGTTGGAGATGTTAGTAGAAGAGGTTATGCAGTTCCATAATTTTTTAGTATTAGATTTTAGGGCTGTGGGAGGTTTGTTATAGAAGTTGTTTTTATCTTTGTGGGGTTTTTTTGTCAGATTTCTGAGTTCTTTATATTTTGTGCAAGTCTGCAGGGAGCTTAGTTTGTGACCATTTTTTCCATAATTTGTCCCTAGTTATCATAAGGATACGAGTGGCTTTTGAAAGCCACGGAGATATGGTGGACTTAATTTGGACTTTGCAAGGGGGAGCAAGTGAGTCTAAGATGCTAAGGAAGGTGCATTTGAAAGCTAGGACTGCTTCTTCTAGTGGGAGTTGGGTAAGGAATTTCCAGTTTACTTTAAAGAGGAGGGCATCAAAGGTTTCTGGATGGAAGTTAGAGAGTTTGTGACAAGTGATAAATCTAGGAGGTTTTGAGAAGTGGGGAGTGAACCTAAGCACTTTTATAGGGAAGTGATCACTCAGGGTGTTTGGTAGGGTTTCAGGGTTATATTTGGAAGGATTAGATGTTAACTGGATATTGTCTGTTATGTTTTGAAGGAACACTGCTGAAGTTTGTTGATTTAGTGCTGATCTGTTGAAGCTGAGGCTTTTTGGAAGGAAACAGTGCTTTGCAATTTGTTTAACAGCTGCAATTACTGTATGTAGAGGTCATCTATTTTGGCCATTTTCTGTATAAAGTTTACATGTGAAGTATTAGTATTGTATTACTGTAAGGTTTGCTCTGTAAGGAGTAACTGTAGTGCTGTTAGCTATGGCCTTATTCTGTATGGAGTCTACAGCCTCCTGTCTGGAAAAGCACTGGCGTGCTGCTGAAAAGTCTGTCATGAAACATTTGCTGTAGTTGCACATAAACTGGAAAAAGTGTTAACTTGGCTTCTGCACTTCAAACTGTACTTGAAAGGGTTACTCACTACAAGTGTGTGTGTTGAACTTTGAAGAAATGTTGAATGAACACTGATATCTGTCGCGTGACTACTGATAAGGTTGCTTTGAAGGCAACACTGTAGATTGCTGTGTAGAATGCAGGTAGTTGAATGAAACACTTTTTTTTGTGGATTTTTTCTGTAGAACACACACAGTCTGATTGTTGATGCAAGGTTCAGGCCTTAGTCTAACTCAATGTACTATAGTAAATTCACTAATACCTTCACTCTAAGTATTCAATTTGTGACACATTTCTATAGCTTATTTACTCCCCCCACCATTTGCTCCCATTCTCCTAATTGATTTATGACCTCCTTACTCAGCATAGCATGATCCATTTTTCTAAAATCCTATGGCACCATCTTTGTTTATTTTTAGTCTTCCTCTCCAAAGCACATAGTACCATGATCCCTGTTAGCAAGTGGTGTCTTAATCCAGACATTTATAGCACCCTGTGCTTTAGTTCAATGTCCTGAATGCCATCTTTTACTGTACAATCTCACACCATCTGTTTGAACCCCTAATAGTCCCAAGACCTCAAATTGTTACTCTGTCTCTACCCCGAGCTGGAAATCTCATATTCTTCTCCAAACCAATATATAGATTTCTTCTATTATCCTGGAACACTTAACGTAGCTCCCAACTCGACTGCTCTCTTCCCCTTTCCTGGTTTGGCATTCTTCCTCTGTTCCCATATCATATTTGATGCCCTCCTTTATCTAGACTTTTACTCCATACCATCTCTCTCAATTTTTTGTCCTTTATGAGCAACTTGTATCCTTTCACCATTATGCCACACCCCCTTCTTATTGACCCACATTTTGGCAATGCCATTAATGCTCACTTTGAAGATTGCCAGGCTAGCTAGCTAGAATTTTGTAAATAAGTCTATGTCATTGTAAATATTAATATGATCCATAAGCTTGTCTACAAATGTAAGTAACCTGTAGGTTATGTGCTGAGATTCAAAAATGTAATCACAGTGCACCCTGCTGGAAAAGAGCAGAAATGTATGTGGACTTTATGCCTGTACAAATATATGTTTTCATAGTCGGAATTGGGACATACAGAGAGTTAACTTGCAAACTCTGAGAAAATAAGTAAAGAGTTTTACAATTGTGTTTACCACAGCTATAAGACAGAATGTCTACAGCTAGAGTTTATTTCTATCGTTTCAAGACAGAAACAATTACTAGGTTTAAAATTTAAAAGTGTTGGTTGTTTTACCACTTACAGTTTCAGGCAAGCTTCTAAGAGATGAGCATTTTTCACATATATATGTTAAGTTCTGTTGGTATCTGTTTAGCCCAGGAACTAGAGGCAGGTGTAAAATAGTGATGTTATTTAGCTAACCCAGCAGTAATGTGTATTATTAATTTAAGAACAATCTCAGAGAGAAAGTATGTGCATTTCCTATCTTGTCTTGGATCTGAACACATCCATCTTCAGCACTTCTCATCTGTATTTGCCTTGCTTTGTAAGTAAGACTTAGATCGTAGTATCTCGCTTAGCGATAGATAGGAAATAGTAAGATCAGTCTAGATGTTTTCTGTATTTGTGAGACTGCCTTGCAATGTTGTTTTAAAGTATTTCCTGTGATTATGAACTCTGCTGTCACTATGTTGAGTTAATGAGTATTGTCTTGTGCTTTTATTATTAAATACATTTAAACCTTTTAATTGTGGTTGGTCTGTTATAGATATTTAAGCTTTTAGAGTATTGCATATGTATTTGGTAACACTGTACAGGCCATTCCTAAATAGCCTTCAAGTCTTGTACACCCTCACCATTTGGGTAATAGTAACATTACACAGTAGAATTTTTCACCCTTTGGAAAGGGCCTTAAAGTAGCTGATAGAGTTGTTGGTGGCAGCTGGTACTACCATATAGTCTGGGCAGAAGGGGACATAGCTAGCGAACCTGTGCCAGCTTTCCCAAGGAGTGTCTGTATGTTTGTATATAAATCAGATTTCAAAGTGTGTGTGTCAGCTACTTGGGGAGGGACACGAAGCACTGGTTGGATAGAGAGGGTGCTGGAGGTTTTGGCTTGACCACTCAGCTGAGACCTTAACCCTATAGCTGGGCCAGTGGGGAGTCTGATTGGGAATCTGGATAAATTGAGAGAAACCAGCCCCAGACTGACTATGATCTCTCTGTGTGCTCTTAAAGGAAATTGTACTTTATTGTGTGTGTACTTGTCATCCTCCCAGTGTGCACATCTTTCACAAATACTACTGGTGAGGATTGAGGCTCCTTGATTACTGGGCCAGTGCAGGGGCGTCACATATTATTTGGCAGTGGTGGGATATCAACATTAAATATAAATTGGTTTATATAGGTGAGTTAGCCGCATCACATATTAATTGGCTTGTAGTGGTGTGGATATTAAACTCCTGTAGATTGTGTACAGTGATCACTGAAGGTGTTTTGTACTCTTAAATCAACCACACAGTGAACATTCAGAGTTCATATCACAATTGTTTTATTTCTTTTGCTAGCTTAGTTATTCAGGGAGAGCAGGCAAGCATATCAGGATTATGGCAAGCTGACAAGGAGCCAGTTGGCTGAGATGTGCCAGGCTAAAGGACTGGTACATGGAAACCTGAATAAAGCAAACATGATTGCAGCTTTAGTAACAGCTGCATCAGAGTAGCAACCATGAGGACAATCACTGTACGTGGAGATGTACAACTCAGAAAATGAACAGCTCAACCTTTACCCAGAAGACTTAAAAATCCATCTGGAGTTAGAGACTTGAGCTAGAGGCCAAGGATTTGGAAATAGAGGCAGCAGAGAGACTGAGGTGTCTAGGGGCCGAGGAAAATGAGAAACTGCTACACCTGGAAGCTGAGGAGAGGCAGAGGCAACATGAAAAAGAGATGCTGACTCTTCGCCAGAGTCATAGAAGTAATGGGGAAGGGAGTAACCAAACCCCAGAAGCAACAATGGTCAGTAAATTTCTTCCACAATTTACAGAGGGAGATAATTTTGATTGTTTCATTCATATGTCTGAGAGGGTGTGTAAACAGTATGATGTTGATCAAGGGCTCTGGGTACGGTTCCTGACCACCTTACTCTATGGTAAAGCTGTAACTGTTCTGTCCAGACTGTCTGATAATGAATGCTTACATTATAATGTTGTAAATAACTGTTTGCTAGAATTTTTTAAGTTGACGCCTGACGCTTATGGGAAAAAGTTTTGTGAGCATAGATGCAAGGCAGATGAAAGTTTGTGTGAATATGTTGCTGAACTAAGCACTTATTTTCATAGGTGGGTGAGTGGATGTCAGGTCACCACTTTTGAAAGGCTGGCAGACCTTTTGGTGAGGGAACAAGCCCTTAGCACTTTGCCTGAGAACATGAGAATCTGGTTAGCTGATAGACAATGCCTTACAGTAGATGAGTTGGGGAAGAAGGGAGACCTATACCTAGCAGGCAGGGCATCCCTGCATGGGAAAGGGACACCCAGTGCTGCTCATGGGTCTAAGGAAACCCATGGTGGCCAGCCCAGACTACTCCAATAGAATCTGCCAGTAACAGGAGAAGCCAGTAGACCAGGTCCATATCCAGGACCTGGGGTTAAATGTTTTAAATGCAATCAGTGGGGGCATGTAGCATATAGATGTCCACAGAGCCAAGGTGAGGAACAAAAGGTAGGAGAGCCAGTAAGTGGGAAGGACAAAATGCTTCTTGAGACAACAAGGGTACCAGACTACCGTCATGCAGATGTCCTGATAGGGAATGATTTTGATAATGCAGTACCATGAGTTCATGCAGTTGCACACAGTCATGCTTGGAGACAAGCATGTGGGGTCTGGTAGCCTGGGGGACACCCAGACAGGACCGCACACAGGTGATTAGTAGTATCCAGGCTGATAGTAAGGCACCACTGTCAGCTGATACCAGACTTCCTGTGGAAGGGAAGCTGGGAAGGGTTACCAAGAGAGAATTGAGACGGGCTCAGCTCTCAAACCCTACATTACAATGTCTGAAGGAGGTAGCTAGTGAGGCACCTGATTCTCAAGGGAAGGGGGATTCTGTATAGTGGGAGAAAGGATTACTGTACAGAGAGTGGACCCCTGAGGGAGGGCTAGAGTGTGAGAGAATACAGCAGTTGGTAGTGCCCACAGCCTACCGTCTGGCACTTCTAGCCATAGCCCATGATATTCTCTTTGCAGGTCATATGTGTATAAAATGTACAAAGAGACGTATTGTGCAGAACTTCTGTTGGCCTGGGTTTTCCATAGATGTAACAGGGTACTGCAGGACTTGTGAGCAGTGCCAAAAGGTAGGCAAGGCAGGAGACAAGGTGAATGCTCCTTTGATGCCTTTGCCTGTGATTGAGGTGCCATTTCAGAGGGTAGCTATGGATATTGTGGGCCTCTGAGTACTCCAAGTTCCACAGGGAAAAATTATACCCTAGTGGTGGATTATGCTACACAATACCCTGAGGCAGTGGCTTTGTCCTCCATTGAGGCAGAAAGGTGGAAAATGCTGTGTTAAAGATTTTCAGCAGGGTAGGTTTTCCAAAGAAAATACTGATTGACAGAGGTGCCAATTTTGTGTCAGACCTGCTGGCTTGTCTGTGGAAGTATTGTGGAGTGAAGTACCTAAAGACCACCCCCTGCCATACCCAGACTAATGGTCTTGTTGACATGTTAAACTCTACACTCAAAACCATGCTACAGGCATTTGTAAACCAGTGTAAGAGGGGCTGGGACAAATATTTGCCCTATGTGTTTGCTTACAAGGAGGTCCGCCAGGAATCCACAGGTTTTTCACCCTTTGAGTTGTATGGGCATAGGGTGAGGGCACCTATAGATTTAATTCGAGATGAGTTGGAGGGTAAGAGTGAATCCCACAAGGAGTCTTGTGGCATATGTCCTAAACCTTAGGACAAGGCTCGAGGAACTCATAGGCATGGCCCAGGAGAACCTGGCAGAAGCCCAACAGCAGAAGGTCTGGTATGACAGGAATACACGAGCTAGAGAGTATGCTGTAGTGCAGCAGGTAATTATTCTCATTTCTATCAGGCACAACAAGCTGCAGGCAGCTTGGGGAGGGACCCTACAAGGTGGTAAGGAAGGTCAGTGATGTTAACTACATGGTAGAACTATTAGGCAAGAGGCAGGGGCACAAATTGTACCATGTTAACATGATGAAACCTTACCATGATAGGGAGGCTCTTGTGCTGAGTATTTGCAGTGGATTACAGGAGGAGTCTGAGGGAGATCTGGTGACTGATCTCCTCACTGAGGCTTGGACTGACACCTTAGTGGAAGGGGTAGCAATGTCCCAGCAGCCATCTCCTACCCAGGTTTGAGAAATCTGAGCAGTGTTCCAGGAGTTTGGGGACATGTTCACTAGAAAACCAGGGTACACCCACATGGTGCAGCAGCATGTGGATACAGGACCCCAAAGGCCTATTAGGCAGGCCCCTTATAGGGTGCCTGAGAGAGTCAAACAGACTCTGAGGGAGGAGATACAGGAAATGTTGGAACTAGGGATAATTCAAGTCCAGCAGTCCCTTGGTCTCCCCAGTAGTGCTGGTGCCAAAGAAAGATGGTAGCACCAGGTTCTATGTGGTCTACAGGAAATTAAATAATCACAGAGTCAGATGCTTACCCCATGCCTAGGACAGATGAAGCCCTAGAACATCTGGGTGGGACTAAGTATCTTACCACCATTGATCTTACCAAGGGTTACTGGCAGGTCTCTTTGACTCCCAGTGCTAGAGAGAGGTCAGCCTTTGTGACTCCTTTTGGCTTGTATGAGTTCACAAAAATCTCCTTCGTGAAGAGTCATGCCCCAGCGACTTTCCAGAGGCTGGTAGATTGTATCCTAGCAGGAGATTTTTCCCTTGCTTACCTAGATCATATTGCAATCTACAGCCTTCTTGGCAAGAGCATCTTCAGCATGTCAGGGAGGTGCTGGGCAGACTACAGAGGACATGGTTGACTGTTAAGCCCAGCAAATGTCAGGTGGGTATGTCAGAGGTCTCCTACCTGGGACATAGAGTGGGGAGTGGTAAGATCAGGCCAGAACCTGCCAAAGTAAAAGCCATTCAGACATGGCCTGCACCTGTTACCAAAAAGCAGGTGAGGGAATTTTTAGAGACAACAGGGCACTACAGAAAGTGTGTCCCCAATTATAGTACCATAGCTGCTCCGCTCACAAACCTGACAAGGAAAAACAGGTCAGATAAGGTAGTGTAGACCCCAGCATTTGAGCAGGCATTCCAGAAGCTTAAAGGAGCTGTGGGAGGACCCCTCTGTTAGCCAATCCAGATTACAGCAAAGAATTTGTTGTGCAGGTGGATGCTTCAAACCATGGGGTGGGGGCTGTATGTAGCCAAATCTCTTAAGAGGGAGAAGAGCATCCAGTGGGTTATCTCAGTCATAGGATCCAACTCAGGGAGAAATGCTATACAGCTGTAGAAAAGGAATGGCTAGCCATAGTCTGGACACTGCGTAAACTTCATCCTTATCTGTATGGAAGGAAATTCACTGTAGTTACAGACCACAATCCCCTAACATGGCTACATCAAGCTAGCCAGCTAGCAAAATGCCAAATTACTAAGGTGGAGCCTAGAATTGCAAGCATATGATATGTCAGTGCAGCACCGCAGTGGGGTTAGCAATGCCAACGCAGGTGGCTCTCAAGACAAGGAATGGGGTAAGGTATTCTCAGATAGACTCAACCCTCTCAAGCAATGTTTCTAAAGGGTCTCTTGAAAAACTAGCTTGAGTTCTTGTGGGGGGTGTCAAGACTGCCAGCCCATCTAGCTAGAATTTTGTAAATAATTCTGTCATTGTAAATATTAATATGATCCATAGGCTTGTCTACAAATGTAAGTAACCTGTAGGTTATGTGCTGAGCTTCAAAAATGTAACCACAGTGCATCCTGCTGGAAAAGAGCAGAAATGTATATAGACTATATGCCCATGCAAATGTATGTTTTCATTTTAGAAATTGGGACATACAGAGTTAACTTGGAAACTCTGAGAAAATAACTAGAGAGTTTTACGATTGTGTTTACCACAGCTAAAAGACAATGTCTAAAGCTAGAGTTTTTTTCTGTTGTCTTAAGACAAAAACGGTTACTAGGTTTAAAATGTAGTGTTAATTGTTTTACGACTTCCAGTTTCAGGCAAGCTTCTAAGAGGTAAGTGTCAGCTTCTAAGAGATGAGTAGTTTTCATAGAGACATGTTAAATTCTGTTGGTATCTGTTTAGCGTGGGAACTAGAGGCAGATGTCAAATAGCGATGTCATCTAGCTAACCAGCAGTAATGTTTATTATTAATGTAAGAACTATCTCAGAGAGAAAGTCTGAGCATTTTGTTTCTTCTCTTGGATCTGAACACATCCATTGTCAGCACTTCTCATCTGTATTTGCCTTGTTCTGTAAGACTTGGATCACAGTATCTCTCAGAGATAGATAGGAAAATAGTAAGATCAGTCTAGACGTTTTCTTTATTTATGTGACACTGTTCTGCAATGTTGTTTTAAAGAATTTCCTGTGATTCTGAACTCTGCTGTTGCTGTGCTGAGTTTGAGTATTGTCTTGCACTTTTATTTATTATTAAATACATTTAAACCCTTAATTCTGGCTGGTTTGTTAGTGATATTTAAGCTCCTAGAGTACTTGCATATGTATTTCGTAACACTGTACAGGCCGTTCCTAAATACCCTTAATGTCTTGGACACACCATTTGGATTATAGTAACATTACACAGTAGAATTGGTTACCCTTTGGGATGAGCCTTATAGTAGCTGATAAAGAGTGGTTGGTGGCAGCTGGTACTATCGTATAGTCTGGGCAGAAGGGGCCATAGCTAGCTCACCTGTGCCAGCCTTCCCAGGAGTGTCTGTATATAAATCAAATCTCAAAGTGCTTTTTCATAGGTTCATAAGTAGGTACTAGGCTATTAGCCCTAGGGCCTATATAAGCCTAGCCAAAAAGTATCCTGGCTTTTGCCACCCAAGAAATTTTTTTTCCTGTGCCCCTGTCGAGCAGAGCCACAGAAGTGATCCCTGGGGTGAATTTCCTATTTCCCATCCAGTTATCAAGATTTTTCTTGAAGAGTGCTAATGAGGAGCTCTGTTTGACATAGATAGGTAGTCTGTTCCAGAGTATGGGAAGTCTCTGGGACAGGAATCTATCCCTCCAGCATGTTCTGTTTATTGTGGTAAAAAGGTTTAGGTCCCTAGAGCGTGTAACTCGGACGGATTGGGATTTCTTTAAGTGGAGCATGTTCAACAGCTCTGGGTTTGACATAGCTTTGTATGTTAGGCAGAGGAGCATGTCCAACAGCTCTGGGTTTGACATAGCTTTGTATGTTAGGCAGAGATAGGCTTACCACCTGTCCCAGCAGTTATTCTGTATCTGAAACACCTAAATGTTATAATAAACAGAATACTGTCCTTTGTACTGGCTGTGGGTATGTTTGTACCAAAAATGTCCCACTTTGGGCATCTGAAAAGGTGGCAACCCTAGGCAGAGATCGCCTCTGAGTAGGTGATATGCGAAGGAGTAAAGCTGGAGTTTTTTGAGACTGTCTGCGTAGGGCATCTGTTTGAGGCCAGTAATCCTCTTTGTGAGGTATTTCAGTTGTAGATGTCTTGTGAGGTACATACCAAAAGGGGCGTTGTACTCTATAATGGGTCTAATGAGTGATGAGTAGAGGGGAACAATGACCACTTTTTTTTTTTCTGGATGAGAAACCTTTTGTGATGAGGTGAGCCACGTAGAAGTATTTCCTGACCACTGTGGCAATGTGATTATCAAAGGAGAGAGACTACTGTCCACCTGTGTCCCAAGGTGTCTTATTACACTTTCGGCATTAAGTAGACTATCACTTATGTAGTAGTTCATGGGTACAGAGTTTTTACCAAAGGGGATGACAATACACTTTTTGGCATTGAGCTTCAGGCCATGGCTTTGACACCAGGCATCTGTCTCATTGAGGCCTTTTTGTAGTATGTCCACATCTTTAGGAGTTTCAATTATGGCTCCTAGTTTGCAGTCATCTGCAAACTTTGTTAGCCAAAGACCTTCTGTGTTAGCCTGTACTTCAGAGAAGTAGATACCAAACAGGAGAGGACCCTGGACTGAACCCTGTGGTACTCCACTTGTCACTGGTCTGAAGTCGGATTTGGAGTCTGCTACTTTCACAGTGTGGGTTCTGTCCGTGAGCCAGTTGGCAACCCATATTGTGACATAGGGATTTATACCTAGTTTAGTGAGCTTATCTATAATTTCAGAGTGAGGATGGTATAATTCCAGAGTGGGGGATGGTGTTGAAAGCCTTGGCGAGATCTACATAAGCTGTGTGAACCACCTTACCCTCATCTATGGCTTTGGTGACTGTTTCTAAGCAGTCAATCAGGTTTAGGAGACATGATCTGCCTTTTACAAACCCAAACTGGGTAGGGTCTAGAGTTTGGAGATTACCAATGTCTTTGAGTTCCATAATGATATGTTCCATGGCTTTGCAGACCAGGCTCGTCAGGCTAATGGGGCGGTAGTTCCCGGGGTCCATCATGGCTCCCCCTTTGTGGAGTGGGATAACCGTCACAGTGTGCCACTCAGTGGGCACAAAGCTTGAGGTGAGGCTATGATTGAACATGGTATTTAGGTAGGGTGCCAGTTCATTCTGTAGTTCGTGTAGAACGCAGCTTGGGATATTGTCAGGTCCCATGGATGCTGTGTTCTTGGCTTTGGAGTGTTTTTTTACCTGTGCAGCCGTGATTACAGGAACTTTGCATTCTTCTGGTATAGAGATGGGCCCTCTAGGGGTGAGGGGGGTAAATTTAGCACTGAACCTATCTGCCAGGATGTTGGCAATATCAGTTGGTTCTGTATATTTAGTGCCATTGTGCTGTAACTCAGAGCAGATCTGAGTGTTG
Organism: Protopterus annectens; assembly: GCF_019279795.1. Taxonomy (NCBI): domain Eukaryota; kingdom Metazoa; phylum Chordata; order Ceratodontiformes; family Protopteridae; genus Protopterus; species Protopterus annectens. Next base: position 354,590,490 of record NC_056744.1, read on the forward strand.
CCATTGAGATTCTTGACTTAGCTATAGAATGCTTTGTGGTTGTCTTTAGAGTCAGTGGCAATTTTGTTTTCGTAACTAGCTTTGGAGGATTTTATGAGGGATCTCATCTTCTTACTGAGGTTGACCAGGGAGTTCCTCCAGTCATGGGATTTTACTCTTTTTTGCAACAGTTTCTTTCTTCTGTTGTAGAGTTTGTTTATGGCAGAGGACCACCACCAGTGTGTGTGTGTGTGTGTGTGTGTGTGTGTGTGTCAGCTACTTGGGCAGGGACACAAAGCACTGGTTGGACACAGAGGGTGCTGGAGGATTTGGCTTGACCACTCGGCTGAGATCTTAACATTATAGCTGTGCCAGTGGGGAGTCTTACTGGGGATCTGGATAAAGAGAGAGAAACCAGCCCCAACCTGACTGTGATCTTAAGGGAAATTGTACTTTACTGTGTGTGCACGTGTCATCCTCCCAATGTGCACGTCCCCCACTAGTGCTAGTGGTGACAATTGAGGCTCCATGATTACTGGACCAGTGTAGAGGCATCACACTCACCGTCCCACTCCCCTTGGCATCCCTGCTTTCAGCTCCTCAGTCCTTCTTCCCAGACACCTTATACTACATAGTAAGACCACCAAGCCTTGCAGTGAGTCACCCTTGGAGAGTCATAGGAAGGAGAAGGTAGTTGGGACTGCTGTCTAATTGACATGTTGCAGGAGGTGCCAAAAAAGAAAAATCTTTATTCTTTTTTTAAACCTTTGAGAATTCATGAGTGTAGACATCCCCAGCTTTTGTACTGTCTAGCTCCCAACTAGGGTGAGGATTTCTGAATTTTGTTATTTTTCCAGCAGCATCTTAACCAAAGACTATAATTCTTCTTCCTTTCTCTAAACTCAGCCCTTGTCAACAGCCACTGCAATTAATAAATAATTGTCACACATCCCTCTTACCACAATTACTCCCCCTATACAGCCTTCCCATTCACATCCAACTCCCCTCCCTCCACCTTGGCTTTTATACTTGACGCCTCATTTTGCATTGTTTGATCTGCAATATCATTTCTGTTATACAATATTCTTCTGTGATCCCCTCTGATTCTTTGCATACATGCTGTTTGAGAAGGGCAAACTTGTAAATATTTAATTTATATTTCTGTTTGATTGTTGTTTCCATTTTCACAACTATGTACTAACCATTCTGCTTATGTATTAACTACAGTTTATTGTATCTGTACAACATTTGTAAATACAACATAACCACTTCTGTATCGTTAACAATTTTCAACTTTTATAAACACTGGATTAAAGTTCTCTCCTCATTAACAAATGAAATAAATACATGTATGTTATGATACAGTTTCTTGAAATGTTCAAAATCTGATAGGTATCTACATCTCCTAAAGCCTGCCATCAACAATAGAATCAAAAAGGGGAGAGTCAAAAGAAACAAGTCCAGTTACAAGGTGGAATTATAAGTCTTAAGCCGACTACTCCATAGTCTTTGGAGTAATTAAAGGAGCAATTCGATAAACAATATTCATGCATGCTATACAGAATATTAATATTGACAAGGCAGGATTTTATCTAGTGGACTAATACAGTGTATATTAGCTTTGCTACACTGTGGTTATATGTGCACATACAGAAGTGGGAATTCCAAACATTCTTAACAATATTGTACTCCAAAGTTTTTGAAGTAAAGAGGCAATGTAGCAGACAGTCCTGATATGCGATATGCACATGAAATGTAATATTGATAAGACAGATTTTTATCTAATGAACTAATGCAGTGAATGTTGTCTTTGCTTACATGATGGCTAAATGCTCAAAGTGCACAAACACACACACACTCACTCAAAATTATTTGCATGTGGAATTGGAATATGGCATATTGTCATGGGCAGATGCTCACAACAAACAGCTTTCTATGCTATGAACAATAAATACCCCCCCACACGCACACACACATGCATATACAGAAACAATATGCATCAGTACTGACAAAAGGTGCCCACAACAAGCATTATAGTGGAAGCATTGCAGTCTGTATTAAACAGTTGTCAAAGGAAACCTCAGAAACCCAGGCAGATTCACAACATACAGGTGGTATCTTCCATGCAAAAGTGTTCCTCAACAAACACATGGCAGGAACACTATAGTTGTGGACATATACAACACAGACATAAAAAGTAACATCGTCCAGCAGATGTGACATAATAGAAAAGCGGACATATCTTGGTATTAGGCACCTACACTATCTTCCCAGATATGTATGTCTAAGAATACTTTAGATATAGTAAACACTGGCCACTATATTCAACTCTCCAATGCCATACATCACCAAAGAGCCTCATTAGCATGCAGTGTTTTGGAATCTTATACTTCCAAAATACGTAACTTGCTGATATGATCCTACATATCAAAGTGTACGAGTCTTGCAGAGTAAGCCAGCGACATTAGTGTAGAAGGAAGAGGCCCTGACAATGACCCAGACCTGGGTACATTTATGCACCCCAAACACCTGTAGGAGCTAGTGTGGAAGGGGATTATGAGCCTATGCCTGCTCACCTCTATTTGAGGGTAGGGATAATGACAATGTGCTGGAGTGAGGCAATTCTTTTTTGTGGCTATAAGCCTTGGTCTAGATGAAAAGCAGGAATGGGAGCTTGTCTAGGTGAATAGGCAGATTATGAGGGGATATAGTCACTTTAGGAGATGCAGAGGCACACCTAATAATTCAAAATTACCTTTAGAATGACACCAACATATAGCAGTAGAGCCTTCTAGTTCAAGCTATCCCATGTGAGCGTCAGTGACAGTTCCCAGGCTCACTCTCCACCTGCAACCAGCTGGTGACCCAGTATGGAGGATTTAGTCACCTGAGTGACACTATCCACTTGCATCCAGCTGGTGCCCTCAGTACAAGAGGATTTAATCACTGGAATGAGACTCTACGTACATGCAGGTGGTAACCACAGTACAGAGTGGTTAATCACAGAGTGACACTGAATAAATGTACTTTCAGGTAGAAGAGGACTTAGGGGAGAAAAACATCCACAAAAGTCAGTCCAACCCATGTAATCTTCATGGAATTTCAAAAAAAGATCTTGTAGGGGAATATGCATATGATGCAGGACTTATCGCCAAAGTGAGAAATTGAATGGAGTTGCAGAAATCTGGACTTTGCAGGTATGTATAGCATATCAGAGGTAATTAGAGTACCAAGCAGTATGGTCTGTTAATATGCAGTAATCTGAGCTGTATGAGCACGTGTGATTAAACTGTACATTTAATCAATGGGTAATATTATGTCAGTAGGTACTGAGACACACTAATAATGCAGTGGATTGTGAAACTGTAACAATGCACTGATATACCCCTCCTGATCAGCACCAGCATGTATAATACCTCTTATCACATGATAGACGTAGCAGCTATACAGCACCAGCAGCTATATTACCTCTTATCACATGTAGCAGCTATACAGTACCAGCAGCTGTAATACCTCTTATCACATTACAGGCATAGCAGTTATACAGCACCTGCAGCTATAATACCTCTTATCACATGATAGGCATAGCAGCCATATAGCACCAGCAGCTATAACACCTCTTATCACACGACAGCACAGCAGCTATTCAGCACCAGCAGCTATAACACCTCATCTCATGAAAGGCGTAGCAGCTATAATACCTCTTATCTCACATGACAGGCATGATCACGCTGATAAAATGTACTTATATCAGCAGGAAAGTGGGAAAATAGCATTCACAGCTGCAATTAACGCCTTACCCAGTTACTCATGTTTATGACATATCTGTAGAAAAGTTTTTAAGACTATGTAACGGTAAACATGTTAAACAGTGCACTAACAGCAGTAACATTACACAGGTAATTAAAATATGGCCATGGTGTATTCTGTATTATGTAGTAGCCACATGTGCAATGAATATTATGGCATTATAATATGTTGTAGGCAGGGGTTTATCTTTGTCTAGAATAACTGTTTGTGGGGGGGTTAAAAGGGCTTTGTGCTGTTATATTACTGGTATAAAGATTGTGGAGATTCATTCTTTGTGTTACTTAAGATCTTTTTCTGCCTTTTTAGCTAAAGTTGGTTTGGCAAGCGGTTCAATGTAAACTTGTTACAATTCATACACCTACTTGAATGTCTTATTTGTGGGTACAGAGCTGCCATAGAAACGTGTTCATCTATAGTATGTATATTGCCCATGTCAGATACATACACTATGCATGATTTGTTAGCATAATCATATCCTAATGTGCATTCAGAGTATACTTTGATGTCACTATAATGTATTACAAGAATATATCCTCTACTTAGTATATGGCAGTTTCCCCCTCTATTGTATGCATAGGTTTTGTTAAATGCCAATGTTACTTACAAGGAATAAGTACCACCTCTTGTGCAGACAGCCTGAAGGTCTTATCTCTGTATTCTGTCTCCTACAGGCTGCTGAGGAGAGATCTATGCCTGACATAAAAGGCATTGTCAGACCCTGCTCTGATGGACCTCCTGCATATCTGCAAAACAAGCAGCACCAGAATTACCTGTTCTAAAGACTTAAACCTTGCTTGTGATATAAGCAGAGTAAGTGTAACTTGGACAGTTGGATGGGGAACAGGAAATTCATCTCTGGTTTGGCACCTATGTGTCCAGTGGACACAGGCAGCCTGTAAATGACTCGCCTCCCAACCCCCTGCTTACACTTATGAAGGGTACGAGAACTTGTCAGAAATTTGGGATGCATGGCTAAGGTTAAAAAGGACCTTGTGGTCATTGGCTTCATAGGTGTTTACTAGACTAACAGCAACTTGTATAAACTGGTTGATGTAGAAAATAAACCAGGTTATAGAGAATGGATGCCTTGATGTTATACTCAAGCTCACTTCACACAAACTCCAGATATAAGCATACAGCTTGCAACCTTAGTGTTACACATACAAAAAACTTAATACACAATTATAGCAGCATTAAAAAAAAGTTTAGTATTTTCCCCCGTAGTACTGGCCACTGTGGTGCAGAAGTTAGCGTTGTCGCCTCACAACAAGAGGATCTCCAGTTTGATTCTTGGCTGGAGCGCCTTCTGTGCGGAGTCTGCATGTCCTCCCCATGGTCGAGTGAATTTAAAGACATGCAGGTAGGTGCAAGCATGTGTGGGTGCACCTTCTTTGAAGTTTGGGTGCCAGCCTGGCAACTCAACACTGTAAAAATTCACTGCCAATCATTAGCGGACTGGAGTTCTGCTCTGGTGACCCCTAACCGGGAAAAGCCGAAAGACAGATTTCTCCCAGTAGTACTATAGATATTTTCAATGTTCATTACACAAGTGGTAACTGCACTGTGTAACTATACGGTATATGGAAGGTTTAACATAACAAAAATTGTATATCCCTAAGTTGGAAATACATAGTGGTAACTTAGATAACTAATACAAGAGAATTATTACAACAATGTGACAGACTCCTATGTAATATCCATATTAATAGTGTTGGCATCCTTAAGCTGTGTACTAATAAAAGCTGCTTATTATATTAGTCTCATTATTAGTTTATATCCTGTATGTACTTACCTCATTTCTGGTCACATATCTTCAAAATACCTTACTATAGTATTGTTTCCCATAAAACTAGATTACATCATCCAAGAAAGACAGAAGAGCGCAAGTGTCTTGTATACCTCCAGCAGTCAGCAAAGCCTCCTACCCCAGCCTTACTAATGCATGCAGATCCTAATCCTTATCCTGACCCTGGCTCTAACCCCAACCTACATCTTACCTTAGAAAAACCCTTTCTATACCACTACCGTTTGGTCTGAATATGGTGGTAGGGTTTTGTTTCACGGATTGCAAAAGAAAGCTGTTTATCTCTTGCAATATTTTGTGCATTCACTGTTCTTTTTAGTAAGTTGGATATTTGGAAAGCATTGATAAGCTGTTATTTTTTCCATTCAAATCATCCAGGCAGCTTCCCCATGTCCATGTTGGGTTTACTGGACACTCCAATCATCCCCTGGATTATTACTGAATTTGACGCCAGTGCCAGTATGCATCCTAAGGGTGTCCTAGGGGGTCATTCTTCTCCTACAATCATCTGGGGGGACTTTAATCCTACCCCATTTCTCCTTGACATGCATTCTGTGGGTGGCCTCAGGGGGCATGCAGTGGACACACTACTCTACCCTACCTCCACACTTATGCATGTTCCTGCCAATAGCAAGCTGTCCTACCTGTTTAGTCAGGAAGGATGGTCATGCTCATCCACCCTGCCACTATGTCAGCCACTTATCACATCCTGGTCAGCTGAACTGCAGTCAGGCTTTATCATTCTACAGTACTGGAGTGGCTGTGTTTTGATGCTTCTGCATTTCAATCAGTGGACATGTACTCATAAACACACACACACACACACACACATCATATATTTATATGTATACATATACATACATATGGGTGTGTGTGTAACTATAATGTATGCAAAGCAACATACACTGTGTAAGTGCATAATCTATAAATCTGTTTACCCAACGTTATTTATGGGTCTATATTAAAAATAGGAATGTTTACTAACCTGAACGCCTAAATTTCAACCTGTCTTCATTGAACCGTGAAAACATAGATCGTCCAGAAGCGCAGAAACGTCAAATCGTCATGGTTGGCCTTCTGCGGTATAGCTCCGTAAGGTAAGTGTGAGATAGTTACGGACCTTAGGGTTAGGGTGCAGGTTAAGGTTAGTGCATAGATGGTAATGTATGTTAGATTTAGTGTAGGGTTTTGTTAAGTGTATGTGTGTGGATTGTTTAGTTTGTTTGGGTTTAGCTTTTTAAGGTAAGTGTGCGATAGTTACGGACCTTAGGGTTGGGGTGCAGGTTAAGTGCATACATGGTGGTATATGTAAGATTTAGTGTAGGTTTAGAAGTAAGGTTTAGTTTAGGGTTAGAAGTAGGGTTTTGGTTAGTGTGTGTATGTGGTTTATTTAGTTTGTGTAGCTAGTATGAAGCAGGCGGTGGGCTGGGACAAGTATGACGGTTCGACTTTTTGAATTTCACGGTTTAGGGTGTTTGGTGTATATGCGGTTCGCAGAATAGGTGTTGACATTTAGGTATTCGGGTAAGTAAACTTTCAATTTTATAATATAGACCCGTTATTTACATGCATATTACATGGGCTCTATATGTTACTTAGCCCCTTTTATTACTCTGAATACGTGTAGAAGTACAGTATAAGACTTTTCAGAATCACAGCCCCTCTGTTTCCAGTTTTCAGATTACTAAACAGTAAAAACAAAATGAAAACTCCAGCAAAGCTAGAACTTCCACTGAGTGATCTCCCAAACCTCTTGTATCAGAGGCACATGGGATATGTGCAAATGATCCTTATGAACATCAGGTGTTTCAGCTAATTGCAGATTCTGAATGCCCATGACTTGTTTCATCATTTTAATGGACAATTTCAGACCAATAAAGCCAAGTAGTAGAAAGACAACTGCAAGAAAATGCACCCAGAAATGTAGAGGCTTCAGCTGACAAACAAAAGATCACTAGGACAAAATTATGGATTGGCTGTGCAGCAGAGGCTACAGCAAACTAATCAAAACTTTTTTCTCGTGTTCTTCCCATACGAATTCATGTCAACTCCCAGTGCTGGTTAATGAAATAACTAGTATTGTGGTTTAAGTCTACCTTTAAAGCACAGCTGTCTTGTGGGAAGCAGACAAGTAAAACGCTTTACATTTTTTCGTTTGCTTCCATTTTTGTTTACTGTTTATTATTTAAAATGTAAACATGTTCAGAACAAATGCATTAACTTTACATTCATAGTTAGTAACAGAACTTGGTTTTAGCTTGGTCATTCAAGTTTAGCTTGAAGTGATGCAAAACACTTTCCCAAGTTATAGCAAATAGCATCTGATCTCCACGCTTCACTGAATGCAGATGTAGCAAAAGAGCAAACAAACCACATAGCTATTTCATGTTCTCCTTTGGTCTGCGGATTACTGAATGAAGACAGCTCTGTAGACTTTTCCTCTACAGTGTCTTTGCATAAGTCTCTTGTGAACCTGTTTTGTAAAAATGCTGAGACCATTTCAATTGACTGCAGTTTCTGTGATGAATATTTTATGCTTCAGATTGCTGACCTTCAAAAAATGTAGAACTAAAGTAACAACATTAAGGAGCCAGATTCTAAAATCCTGAAATAGTGAAAGCAAATGGCCGCCACCATCTACCTCTCACTATAAGGAACAACAGTGTTGTCTACAGGTTTCTTTTCAAGTGGGGGTGCTATAGAGGCACAGTAGCTAGCTGGTGGGAACATATAGGACATCTGAAGATCAAAATGAATAAGTATATTTTAGAATTATTCTTGTTACCTCACAGCAAGAGGTTCTCCCGTTCGATTCTGGGCTTGGCTTGGGAGTGCCTTCTGTGTGGAGTCTGCATGTCCTCCCTGCAGTTGGGTAGCATTCAAAAGACATGCATGCGTAAATGGGTGTGCCTTCGTTGAAGGTTGGGCGTCGAGCTGGCACCTCGTTGTTTCGTAAAAAATCTACTGCCAATCATTAGTGGACCAGAGTTCCGCTGTGACAACCCCTTACCAGGAAAAAGCCGAAAGGCAAACAACAACAACAACTAACAGTTCACACAAAAAGGGTGGTTTTGGCCTCCTAGGCACAAGGTATAGGGTTTGATTCTGATATGGGGTTATTGGTTAAGCTTAAAATGGCCCTTCAGGGCAGTTAGCATAGTATTCACCTATAAAACACTATTAAAACATATGAGGACACTTCACTATATTTCCTATGAAAAAACATTAAATGTCACAGTACAATAATATGTTTACATATCCTGACAACAATTAGAACACAAAGAAAAAACATTTGTTGTGCTTAAGAGTTATGGTTTGAATGATATGTTTGTATGCTACAGTATAATGAGTCAATGATTAACAATACAACAGAAGTGGGTGAGTGGCAAAAGACATCTGTGCATCAATAAAAAGAGTGAAATAATCTCATAATGCAAATTTAGGAAGAGCAACTCACATGTTTTGCAATGATCAAAGATTTAGATTTAATTTAAAATACATTTTACAGCAAAAAGGCAATGGCCATGTACTAAAGAAGACAAAATACTTTCACACTGAAACACTTAAAATGAGCAGCAGTAAACTTTTCCTTCCTTGAAACCAGCAGTGTATCCAGAATTTGTATGGTTTTCACTCTAAGGTGCAGTACTGCCCCCAGATTACCCATGCTGCCTCACACTCTCACACAAAAGTACTACAGATGTTCACATATTGAGGTAGCTATTCCCACAGAAGTCCAGTCATGTCAAATATCGCAGATACCACTTCCCACTTAGTCATGTCCTTTGACTAATGGGGAGACCGGTTTGGTGCTCTGTTTTTTTGTTCACTTAACATTAACATCCTAAGTAATTCTCAGCAAGCAGCTCTGCTGCAGTCTAAATGGAAGCCAGCCTAAACTAATTGCAGCAAAAACCTCCCCATCATTCAAAGTAAAAACACAGCAACCTAAACCATTTACTACAAGCAGCTACCTTTCTATTCTAAACCACAATCACACCATGCATGCTACTACAAAACTAATGGTAAGCCATAGGGAAATGAGCCAGGAACAGTAGTGCATTGCATTTGTAACATATGCCAGCATAACTAGCTGGAGTTATGTAAAGAATTTTATGTCATTTGACTATCACACTGATTTGTACAGATTCATGTGTTAATGTATTTGTAAAGTTGCTTGTGTTAAAAGTGCATCAACAGTGGGTCCTGCTGAAAAGAGATATAAAGCTATGTTATTGTATAACCAGCACTGACATGAATGTTAAGTTGTCAATCTCTGCTTCATTCTTGCTGGATGGGTTCGACTCGGCACTTGCTTTAGCTTAGGAACTCCTTTTACCAGCTCGAGGCAACCCTATATCCCATGATGCAAGGCGGAACTACCTCAGATCTCGTTTGCCGCTTAGCGAAAGAGGTCTCCTTTACCAGCAGAGGTAAGTGAATTTCTTGTCAAAGAAAGAGAAGCTTAGTTAGGTTTTTATTTTTCCCTTTTAGTCATAGTATAGTCTGTAGTAGTTTTACAGCCCACCCTATTCCCTTGTTTTTTAAAACTTTTATACCCTTTTTAAACTTTTAGTGTAAAGTTTTAGTTAGGCCTAAAACCCCAGTTCTTAATCCCTTCCTGTGTGTTTGTGTAGGGAATTAATTTTGTGTGTTTGTTGGGGTTTGTGTGTGTTTTCTTCCTCCTAGGATATGTCTAGGGAAGGCAAGGTCTCAGGCTTCAAGAAGTGTGACTCGTGCTGTCAGAAAATGTCTCTGACAGATGGTCACACTTCTTGTGTTTATTGCCTGGGGCCTTTGCACCTGCAGGACTCCTGTGCTTTGTGTCACTCTTTTAGCCAGAGAGTCCTGCAGGAGAGGAGGAATAAACTTATCCTCCATGGCTTACTTAAGCCAGAAGGTTCTCCCTCTAAAGCAGGGTCTGGGAAACCTTCTAAGCCACCGAAGGCTCAGGCTTCAGTTTCCAAGCCTCCTCCGGTGGCTCCGGCTGGAACCGATGTATCTGCCTCGAAAGTAGTGGGTTCGGTGCCGGCTGGCTCCGATACCTTATCTACTATAGCCTTGTCGGCTCCGGCTGGAGCCGACACCTTATCCAGCATCGGAGCCGAGAAACCTTCGGCTCCATCTGGTGTTCAGGGGACTTCGGCTCCGATGGCTCCGTCCCGAAAGAGATCTCGGTCCCCTTCATTACTGAGTATCCACTCGGCTCCGGGGTCTCCCCTTTTGTCGGAGCGGAGCCATCGGAGCCGATCTTCGAGATCTTCCAGGCTGTCTGACCACGACTTGGAGAGGGTGGTAAGCAGGCTGTTGAAGTCTCAGGCACTGGCCCAAATGCTCCATAGCCCGTCTCAACAGACTTGGCTATAGCCTCACCCTTGAACTTCCTCCTCCGACTCCACTTCAGAGTTCGGGCGGAGCTTCGGGACAGCGACTGTTTCGGTGCCGGAGCCGATACATCCTTCGGCTCCGTCATCCTTGGCTCCGATCTCCTCCTTGAGACCTTCCTTGGAGGGATCCGGTCGTCGGGTTTCCCTTGTCGGCTCCGAGGGGGCTAGTGGCATCGGACCCTTGTCCGACCCTGCTCTCCCTCTCGGGCTTCGGCTTTGTAAGCTCGGTGCCGACATCGGCCTCGAGCCTTCCCTCTCAGTGGAGCCGGGCATTCCTGTTTCCTCGGGCGGGATATTCCGGCCTCCCGGGAGGGAGCCTTTGAGGTGATGAGGAGTGTCCTGGCCTCTGAGCCTGGTCAATGGTCCATCCCTCTAGCTCCTCCCTCATTAGTGCCTGCAGACGCCTCTTGCTCTCAGGCCCAGGGATCCATCGCCCCAGGTTTCCCCATTGGGAATTTCCTCCTCTTCCGAGGTTTCTCCTGATCCTGCAGGGGAACCCCCTCGGAAGTGGACGTGTAAGAGGAAACACACAGACTCCCCTGAGTCTACTACATCTGATACCGACTTAGATGAGTCGGAGGGTTCCCCACGGTCCCCCTCTGAGGATGTCTCCTTTTCAGACATCCTTGAGCTCCTCAAACAGTGGGGGAATTGGCCCTCCATTGACTCTTCCGAGGATGAGTCGGTATACCTGGAGGCTTTTGGATCCCGACCCTCCACCTCCTGGGTGTCTCCGCCTTTCGACCCACTGATGCAGGTAGTGGCTCGGAAGGCGTGGGCGGCTCCAGATTCTGTGGAACCTGTCCCCAGGAGACCATCCAAATTCATCACGGCCCCTACGGACAAACAGTTCCTTTCCAAGGGTGTCTCTGTGGATGCTATGGTGGCGGCGGCCACTAAGAAGGAACTGGCGGATCCTTCAGTACCTGTCCATCCTCCTAACAAGGACTCTAGGACCATGGACAGGTATGGAAAGCGGATGTTTTCTTCAGCGACTTTTGCTATGTGTTCGCTGAATTATCTTTGTCACTTCACCAGGCTTCAACGAGATATTCTCAAAGAACTGGGTGAAGTAGTCCAGGATCCTTCTGCTGCTGGGGCTCAGGAAAAGATTGCCTCGCAGCTTGCAATCCTGAATTCCATATCTAACTCCTCCATGCGGCTCATATCCTATGCAGCCGATGGAGCGAGCAGGGGCGCAGGCACAGGAGTTGCTCTTAGACGCCAAGCCTGGATGCGGCTTTGTAATTTTGCGGACCCCTTTAAGGCGTCCTTCACTAATACCCCCTTTGATGGTTCGGCTTTGTTCGGACCTCAGGTGAAGGATACCTTGACCAGGTGTGAGCAGGACGGTAAAACTCTTTCTGCCGTTGGAGTCCAGTTTTCCACTCCTTCTAGACCATATCCCAAGGGTCAGAAGGGGGGGAAGATGTGGTTCCGAAAAGCCCAAGGAGCTACACCGGACGCACGTGGTCAGTTTACCCCCAGAGGCAGAGGGGGTAACAATAATAGACGCCCTAGAGGCAGGGGGGGTCCTCAGAACCAGGGCAACAGGGAGTCTCTTCCTGAGAAGCCCTTTCAGCATCCCTGAGGTGTTGCCCGACTGTCCACCCTTGGAGGCAGTCGGGGGAAGGATTTCGCTGTACCCAGTAGCCTGGCAATCCCTATCTCAAGAGAGTTGGGTACAGTCGATCATATCCGAGGGTTACAAAATCCCCTTCGAAAGGTTTCCCGTACCTCTACAATCCCTTCCAGACATCTCACCCTGTCAAAGGGATTTGGCAGAACAGGAGGTTTCAAAGCTCCTAGAAAAAAGAGCCGTCCAGACTGTGCCAGCAGACCAGGTAGGATCCGGCGTCTACTCGAGATTCTTTTTGGTCCCCAAAAGGACGGAGATTGGAGACCAATATTAGACCTGAGCAATCTAAACAGATTTGTCAAGAAGGCAAGATTCGGATGGTCACGCTTCAGTCCATTCTGCCTTTTCTGGGCAAGGACAACTGGATGTGCTCTATAGACCTTCAGGATGCGTACTATCACATAAAGATTCACAGGCGCTCCAGAAGGTTTCTCCGCTTTCGCTAGGGACCAGTCATTACCAATTCAGAGCACTGCCCTTTGGCCTCACTTCAGCCCCAGAGTGTTCACCAAATGCATGGCAGTGGTCACAGCTCATCTGAGACGTCAGGGATTCCAGGTGTTTCCTACTTGGACGACTGGCTCCTCTCCGCCACCACCAAGTGTCAGCTTCTTCAGTCCAGAGACTACACTCTACAGCTTTGCAGGAGTTTGGGAATTTCAGTAAATTTCGAAAAATCTTCTCTGCTGCCTTGCCAATCTATCACCTTTATAGGTGCAGAATTAAACACCGTCAAAATGATAGCCAGACTAACAGAGCAAAGAATTCTGGACATCCAAAAATTAGTTCGGCTTCTATTGCAAAGCAACAAGATCAAAGCCAGATTTATACTGAAGGTTCTAGGTCTTATGGCTGCGGCCATTGTTCTTCTACCACTGGCTCGCTTCCACATGCGTCTTCTGCAGTGGATGCTATTCACGCAGTGGTCATACCACAGTCTCCCGATGAGGCACGAAATCTTGGTCACACAGTCGTGCAGAGCTCATCTGAACTGGTGGATATCTTCCCCTCTTCTTCATCAGGGCCGACCCTTTATTCCCCCTCCTCCAGTTGCCACAGTCACTACGGATGCCTCTCTGATCGGGTGGGGGGGCATTATCAGGGCAGGATGGTCCACGGGACGTGGCAACCCATAGAATACCATCTGCACATAAATGTCCTGGAGATGAGAGCAGTGCTTTTAACGTTGCAAGCCCTCAACGACTTTCTTCCCATGGGGACTATTGCAGTAAAAACGGACAACATGTCCATGGTCTGGTACATCAACAAACAGGGCGGGACCAGGTCCTATCCGTTATGTCAAGAAGCTCTCAGACTTTGGCAATGGGCGATCTCTTCTCAGTGGTTTCTGATAGCAACGCACATCCCCGGCAGGTCCAACCTTTTAGCGGACAGGCTGAGCAGATCCATTCTGATGCCTCACGAGTGGTCTCTCAATCAATCTGTAGTGGATCAGATATTTCTGAAGTGGGGCACTCCTTGTTGCGATCTTTTTGCTACTCCGCAAAACAACAAGTGCCCCGATTTTTCACTCTTTTCCCCTTCCAGGCCAACCCCTGAGAGACTCTCTAACCCAGGATTGGCCCGGGGACTTCTGTACGCTTTTCCTCCCTTTCCCTTGATTCCACAAGTCATTCAGAAAGCCACCGTTTTGAGAGCCAAGTTGATCCTCATTGCCCCATATTGGCCTCGACAAATTTGGTTTCCGTCTCTGCATCGTCACCTTCTGGTGCAGCCCTGGCATCTGGACCCAGTTCCGGATCTCTTGATCCACCAGTCGGGTCAGCAGCACCGAGCCATTCATTCTCTCAACCTCACTGCTTGGTTGCTGCACTTCCTACCTAGCCAGGCTACCGATGATTTCGGACTCAGTCAGAGACATTTTAGTGTCTTCTTTGAAGTCGTCCACTAGGACTGTTTATGCTAGCAAGTGGCGACGTTTTTCTATTTGGGCAAATTCCAAAATATTGACCCCTTTACTGCTCCTGTACATTCGGTTTTAGATTTCCTGGCGGAGGTTTTTCATTCAGGATCCTCGTCATCTACAGTCAAAGTACAACTGGCTGCTATTTCCAAGTATCATGTTGGCTTGCATGACAATAACATTATGTCTCATAGATTATGCAAGGCCTATCTGAGAGGAGATTTTCTCGTAAAACCACCTATAAAGCATCCTCCTCCGCAATGGGATCTAAAGTTAATGTTGGCATCGTTGATACTACCTCCCTTGGAACCGTCTGCTTCATGTTCTTTGAAATTATTGACCTGGAAAACTATATTTTTACTGGCTGTCACTTCTGCAAGAAGAGTTTCTGAGATTCAAGCTCTCTGCATTCGTTCCCCTTATTTGGTTTTTCATAAGGACAGGGTATCATTAAGAACTAACCCTTCCTTTCTTCCCAAAGTCGTATCTCAAACCAACATTAACCAATCTATAGACCTACCAGTCTTTTCCCAAACTATTCCGACAGAGCTGAACAGAAACTGCATTTTTTGGATGTCCATCATCAGCTCAGGTACTATTTGCATAGAACTAAACAATTCAGAAAATCGGACCAATTATTTGTCTCCTATGCAGAAAACAGGATAGGTCTTCCAGTCTCTAAAGTGACCTTATCCAGATGGTTAACTTCCACTATTTCCTATGTATACTCTCTCAGAGGCAAGCAGCTATCTTCTAAGCCAAAAGCACACTCAACCAGGAGTCTATCCACTTCTGCAGCTTTTCAGGATAGACTACCCATTGATACCATTTGTGCAGCAGCTACTTGGGCTACGCCTCATACCTTTGTCTCTCATTACAAATTGGACTTGGCCTCCAGAGATAGGGCCAGTTTTGGTTCCACAGTTCTCAAGAGTCTGTTCCATTGAGCCACCGGGATACAGGTGCTAGGGGCCTTGGTCCCATCCAGCAAGAATGAAGGCGAGATTGACAACTTAACATTTAGAAGTTATGTACCTACCATAACGTTCCATGTTAGTTGTCTTCTCGCCTTCTTTCTTCGTCCCTCCTTCCCCCTGGCCTGGACAGATCTTGAAGAGTTCCTATTAGGTTGTTTCCTCCTGAGCCTTCATATGAGGACTTCTATTAGGATCTTATGTTCCTAATTATGTTAGGATAGTCTTTAGCAGGGTAGGTTAGCTACCAAACGAGATCTGAGGTAGTTCCGCCTTGCATCATGGGATATAGGGTTGCCTCGAGCTGGTAAAAGGAGTTCCTAAGCTAAAGCAAGTGCCGAGTCGGAGCCGAGGATCGGCTCCGAACCCATCCAGCAAGAAAGAAGGTGAGAGAAGACAACTAACATGGAACGTTATGGTAGGTACATAACTTCTAATTTTGTAGATATAAGTGAGAGAATGATGGAACTCTCACAACAGCACTTTGTTTTTCGGAACCTGACAGGAAAGATCCCACACAGATATCTCACACAACCACACACCTCATCCTGTCTTGCTGTAGTAAGTAACTTAACTAGGGAGCAGTAATTCTTTAGTCAGTCAGGAAAATATAGTGAGATTAGTTAAGTATTGTTTTTCTGCATCTGTGTGAATCTATCCAACTGTGTTATTTTTCTCTCTCTCTCCTGTGACTGAAATTCTGGTGTTTATTGTAACTAGATACTCATATTCAGTATTCTCATGTTTTCTATTTTATTGTTTATTAAATATTTGTATACCCTTCATTATGGCTTGTCTTTTAGAGAAAACTTTTAATATCTTAAGAGTACTTATGCTTATTGAGTTACTTGGAACAGGGACACAGAGCTCCAAAGTGGTCAGAGTGGAGTCTTGTTTGGGACTTGGAGAGCGAGAGAGAGAGTCCAGCCCCAGGTCTGGAGTGTGTTCCCTGTGTGCTCATAAGGGAAATTGTGCTTGGTGCAGAGAACTGCATCTGAAAATACTGTGTTTACCCATTTTTGTTCCTAGTGGCTGTTCCTCACCGGTGACAGTGGTGAGGATTGAGGCTCCTGGATTACTGGCCCAAAACAGGCACCGTCACATCTTGGTGGCAGCTGGGTGGGATACTAAGCTTCAGTAGCCTGTGGGCGGTTGTTACTGAAGGTGTGTGCACTCAGCAGCCACAATATAAACATACAGAGTTTCATTTTCAGAACAGTTTTATTTATTTGTTAGTTTAGTCGAGGAAAGCAGGCAAAGATGTCAGCAGAGCATTATAGCAATCTGACAAAGAATCAATTGGCCAAGGTATGTGAAGTCAAAGGACTGGTGCATGCCAACCTGAATAAAGAGGAAATTATTTCAGCATTAATTGCAGCTGTAGCACAGAACAGCAACCAGAAAGACAACCAGTCTGGTGATGAGTATGTGCAGCCTTCAGAAACAGGACAGTTCACCTTTTCCTCAGAGGACTTAAAATCCATCTGGAGTTAGAGACTTGAATTGGTGGCCAAACATTTGGAATTAGAATCAGAGGAGAGACTGAGGCAGGCAAAACGATGGAATTAGAACTAGCAGAGAGACAGCAGCATTTGGAGGTCAAAGAGAATGACAGACTGTGGCATGTGGAGGCCAAAGAAAAGGAGAAATCACCAACAGGAAAGGGAGATACTGACTCTTCATCAGGGTCATGGAGGTAATGGGGAAATGGAATAATCGACCCCCAGAAGCAATAAAGGTTAGTAAATTGCTTCCACAGTTTATAGAGGGTGATAAATTTTATAGTTTTATTCATATATTTGAAAGAGTATGTAAAAAGTATTGTGATGCCCCTCCTCTGGGCCAGTAATCAAGGAGCCTGAATCCTCACCATTGACACCTGTAAGAGACATTTACTTGTAATAAAAATAAATACAGTATTTCCAGATGCAGCTCCCTGCACCAAGCACAATTTCCCTTACAAGCACACATGGAACACACTCAGTCTGGAATCTGGGTTTTCCCTCTCTCTCTCCAGGGCCCCATTAATACACCCCACTGGCACAGCTATAGAGTTGAGTCCTCAGCAAAGTGTCCAAGCCAAGTTCTCCACCACTCTCTCTGTAAAATCAGTGCTCAGGGTCCCTCCTCCCAGTAGCTGGCACACACACCTGGGAAAGACTAGCACAGATTTCCTTGCTCTGCTACCCTTTGCCCAGAGTATAAAGTAGTTACTGCCACCAGACACTCCAAAGCCAGCTACTCTAAGGCTCTTACAAGGTCACCTAATTATACTGAGTGAAATTAATACTAATACAAATGGTAGGGCTTGACCAATGCCGTAAGGCTTCCAGGAGTGGCCACAGTGTCACCAAATAGATGAGTACTCTCAAAGGTTAAAATATTTTCTAAAAGACCAGCCACAATGAAAAGTTTAAATATATTTAATAAGCAATAAAAGAACATGAAAATACTACATACTTACAATAAACACCAGAGATTCAATTACAGGAAATATTAAAATAACACAGATGAATATATTCACTCAGATGCAGAAAAACAGTACTTAACTAATCTCATTATATTTTCCTGAATGATCTAAAGAATTACTATTCCCTGGTTACTTTCTAAAGCAAGGCAAGATGAAGCGAGTGACAGATCCTTCTATCTCAGGTCCTGAAAACAGACCGCTCTTAGACTTCTGTCTCATTTAGTATTAAAACATCATTTCAGTGTTGGATTACATAATGACATCACATACATCCATTCATCTGATTTCTGGTTCCCATACTACCCCCCCTTTACTAGAAACTGAACCAGAATCACATATGTGTTACCGTACACACGGAGATTTCCTAAGATATGTTATAGCATCTGGAAGCCATAAAACCATTTCAACACTTCCACCCTTCTAGGGTAGCAATTAGTTCACTGCTAAGGACAATACAGAAGGCTTCCTAGTACAGACGTTTTGTCTCTGGTTGCATTGAGACCTGTGAGATACAATCTTTATGGCCTATACCAAGTAATTTAATTTCAAACTATTTTTCAAAGTTAGATGGACTGAAATTCACCTCTTCTCTTCCAGTATCCTGTGTCACAATGTTAATTTCAACAGTTATAATACAGTCTGACATACATGTCTGTTTCTTTGTCTGTCCAGCAGGACCCACTGTCTGTACTTTTTTAACATAAGCAACTTTACAAATACATTTTCAACACAAGCACCTGTACCAAATCAGTTTGATATACAAATGCCATATAATTCATTACAAAACTCCAGCTAACTATGCTGGCATATGTTACACACCCACCACACCACTTCTTCTGGCATAGCTGGAAATATCTCACCTTGTCACAAGTGTAATGTTGACCAAGGGCTCTGGGTACAGTTCCTGACTGCCTTACTCCATGGTGAAACTGTAACTGCTGTTTCTAAATTGTCTAATTCTTGTTTAAACTATGATAAAGTTAAAACAATGTTTATTTGAATGTTTTAAGTTAACACCTGAAGCTTACAGAAAAAAGCTTTGTGAGCATAGATGAAGGGCAGATGAAAGTGTATGTGATCATATTGCTGAGTTAAGCACTTATTTTCATATGTGGGTGATGTCACTATAATGTAATACAGGAATATATCCTGTGCTTGGTATATATGTCAGTTTCCCGTCTCTTGTATGCATAGGTTCAGTTAAATGCCAAAGTTACTTACAAAGGTCCTATCTCTGTATTCTCTCTCCTACAGGCTGCTGAGGAGAGATCTATGTCTGACAAGAGGCATTGTCAGACCCTGCTCTGATAGACCTCCTGCATATCTGCAAAACAAACAGCACCAGAATTACCTGTTCTAAAGTCTTAAACCTTGCCTGTGATATAAGCAAAGTAAGTGTAACTTGGACAGTTGGATGGGAAACAGGCAATTCATCTCTGGTTTGGCACTTATGTCCAGTGGACACAGCGTGTAAATGGCTCACCTCCCAAGCCCTTGCTTACACTTATGAAGGGTATGAGAAATTGTCAGAAATTTGGGACGCATGGCTAGGCTTAAAAATGACCTTGTGGTTGTTAGTCTAGTAAACACCTATGAAGTTAACAGCAACTTGTATAAACTGGTTGATGTAGAAAATAAACCAGGATGTTACGTTGGCCTTCTCGCCTTCTTTCTTACTGGATGGGTTTGGAGAGGATACTCTGCTTCAACTCGGCCAATACACTAACTCGAAGTCTCTGACTTGGCTCGTAGCTGAACAAATATCCCACGTTTGCCACTTGACGAGTTCGGATGCTTTCTTGGCCATGGCTAAGTGTTTTTTGATTACATTACTACTACATACATTTGACAAATTTCTCGTTATTAGAGTTATTGTAGTTCTTAGTTTAGGTAGTTTACCCCTTTTGTAGGGCTTTGGCATAATTAGTTTGCTGCCTGTTTGTGTGTTGCTTATTGGCTGCCATTTTTTCCCCTACGCCTATCGTATCCCTGTCAGTCTTATGCTATTGTGTATTTAACTTTAGCTCATTTAAGTTATAGTTAAAGGTAACCCATTTTTTTATTAGATGGTTTGTGTTGTCTGTTTCCCATCACCTCGGCTAGGTCCGTTTAAGTTAGACGGCCTAGTGCCCATTTAACTTAGAGGGTAGAGCTTTACCTCCCTGTACTGTTTTTGTTGTGTGTTTAGCCTAGTTTATTTGGTAAAAGCTTACTGCAGTTTTTAGCATGTCTAAAGAGTCTAGAGATAAAGAACCCAAAGTCTCTGGGTTCAAGAAATGCCAACAATGCTCCCAAAAATGTCTATTACTGATGGGCACATTGTGTGTGTGTGTGTGTGTGTGTGTGTGTGTGTGTGTGTGTGTGTGTGTGTGTGTGTGTGTGTGTGTGTGTGTGTGTGTGTGTGTAGCACCAGAATTACCTGTTCTAAAGTCTTAAACCTTGCCTGTGATATAAGCAAAGTAAGTGTAACTTGGACAGTTGGATGGGAAACAGGCAATTCATATCTGGTTTGGCACTTATGTCCAGTGGACACAGACAGCGTGTAAATGGCTCACCTCCCAAGCCCCTGCTTACACTTATGAAGGGTATGAGAACTTGTCAGAAATTTGGGATGCATGGCTAGGCTTAAAAAGGACCTTGTGGTTGTTAGTCTAGTAAACACCTATGAAGTTAACAGCAACTTGTATAAACTGGTTGATGTAGAAAATAAACCAGGATGTTACGTTGGCCTTCTCGCCTTCTTTCTTACTGGATGGGTTTGGAGCGGATACTCGACTTCAACTTGGCCAATACACTAGCTCGAAGTCTCTGACTTGGGTAGTAGCTGAACAAATATCCCACGTTTGCCACTTGACGAGTTCGGATGCTCTCTTCTTGGCCGTGGCTAAGTGTTTTTTGATTACATTACTACTACATACATTTGACAAATTTCTCGTTATTAGAGTTATTGTAGTTCTTAGTTTAGGCAGTTTACCCCTTTTGTAGGGCTTTGGCATAATTAGTTTGTTGCCTGTTTGTGTGTTGCTTATTGGCTGCCGTTTTTTCCCCTATGCCTATCCTATCCCTCTCAGTCTTGTCCTATTGTGTATTTAACTTTAGCTCATTTAAGTTATAGTTAAAGGTAACCCATTTTTTTATTAGACGGTTTGTGTTGTCTGTTTCCCATCAGCTCGGCTAGGTCCGTTTAAGTTAGAGGGCCTAGTGCCCATTTAACTTAGAGGGTAGAGCTTTACTTCCCTGTACTGTTTTTGTTGTGTGTTTAGCCTAGTTTATTTGGTAAAAGTTTATTGCAGTTTTTAGCATGTCTAAAGAGTCTAGATATAAAGAACCCAAAGTCTCTGGGTTCAAGAAATGCCAACAATGCTCCCAAAAAATGTCCATTACTGATGGGCACATTTTGTGTGTGTGTGTGTGTGTGTGTGTGTGTGTGTGTGTGTGTGTGTGTGTGTGTGTGTGTGTGTGAGTTTACTGCTTAGGTGCTATTCACTTGCAGGAATCCTGCAATTTTTAATCACTCCTTCAGCTCTCGAGTGTTACATGAGAGGAAAAACAAACTGATTTTACGAAGTTTAATAAAGCCTTCTTTTGATGAGGCTTTACAATCTTCTCCTACATCTAGTGATCAGTCCAAGAGATCTTCCTCTTCATCTTCTTCCTTGGTTCATTCAGAGCCTCCAAAGAAAATGCCTAATTTGACTGAGAAATCTATCTCCTTGGCTCCACCGCCTTCGGAACCGAGGGAGACAATCAGTGCAAACAAATCTAGCTCTTTGGTTCCAAAGACTTTGGAACCGATAAAGACTACTCAGAGTCTGTCCATGGAATTAGGTCTCGATCCCCCAGTCTTTCATCCAGGTCCTCTAGGAGCCTATCTAATGACAATGTGGACAGGGTGGTGCACAGGCTTTTGAAGTTGCCGGCGCTGGCAAAATTATTCTCGGCTCTGACCCCACCTGTCTCAGAGCCACCCAAGATGACTACATCCACTATTCCTCCTCTGAGCCAAGCTAGATCTTCGGACCTGGAATGCCACATACTTCCTGTGGTAGACCCTTCAATCCTGAGACCCCTTTGGGATTCTTCAGAACCACTGTCTGCTTAGACACTTTCGGTGCCATCTGGAGTGTCTGAGACCCGTAGTTGTCTGGTTGGTTCTGGGAGGGAGTCTCGGACTCGTCTCTTTGGTTCCTAGTCTGCCCCTTGGTGCATCAGCTCGGGTGAGCTCGGCTCCTGCATCGGCCTCGGAGTCTATCTCCTTGGTGCTGGGTGATTTCCTCGGATTCCTTGGAACCAGGGGTGTCCTCAGAGCCAAGGGGATCGGCCTTTGAGGTAAAATGAGGAGTGTGCTATCCCCTCCTGCAGCTCTACTCAGGGATACTGGCATTCTTGCTCCTCAGGCACCGGAGTCTGCTTCTACACCATCCTATCCACTGGGCAGCAGACATTCAGGGCCTCAGGAAGCCCCACTCATCCGACACCTCCCCAGACTACCCATCTGAGGAGCCACCTTGGAAGAGGACATGCAAGAGGAAGCATGTAGACTCCCCTGATGAGTCCATCACTTCTGATACTGACCTCGAGGAAGCAGAAGGGTCCCCACAGTCGCCCTCTGAAGATATCTCTTTCTCAGATATCCTAAAACAGAGAGGCAGCTGGAAACCCATCAACCCTTCTGATAAGGATTCAGTGTACCTGAAGGCCTTCGGATCTCAATCTTCAGCCTCCTGGGTTTCTTCGCCTTTCGATGAGCTTATGGATTTGGTTAGTTGGAAGGTGTGGGAGTCACCAGACACTATGGAGCCAGTCCCTAGGAGGCCAAATAATTTCCTGTCAGCTCCTTTGGATAAGGAATTTCTCTCTAAAGGCATACCTGTAGATGCTATGATGGTGGCAGCAGCCACCAAAAAGGAACTCTCTGAGACATCCTCATCTGTCCATCCACCAAATAAGGAATCTTGAACGATGGACAGATACGGGAAGCATGTTTTCTCATCAGT
The DNA here is from genome assembly GCF_019279795.1 of Protopterus annectens. NCBI lineage: Eukaryota > Metazoa > Chordata > Ceratodontiformes > Protopteridae > Protopterus > Protopterus annectens. The sequence continues at coordinate 354,613,474 of NC_056744.1, forward strand.
GATTTTCACCCGCAGTTCACTGAACTACCCCACAACACTTTACTAGACTTCAAAGAGATCTCCTGAAGGAGTTAGGAGATACTCTCCAAGGTTCATTTGCTGTGGGGGTCTCAGAAAAGGTGACCGCCCAGCTATCCACCTTAAATTCCATAGTCAACTCCTCCATGAGGCTGATATATGCAGATGGAGCGAGCAGGGCAGCGGGTTCCAGAGTTTCCCTGAGGAGGCACTCCTGGGTGCAACTTTGTGGAGCCCTTCAAATCTATCTTTACCAACAACTCCTTTTGTAGGTTTCTCTCTTTTTGGACCAAAAGTCAAGGACAAACTCACCAGATCCAAGCAGGAAGGAAAAACTCTCTCTGTCATGGAAGTATCCTTTTCCGTACCTTCAAGACCTTATCCTAAGGGCCAGAAGAGTGAAAAGATGTGGTTCAAAAGATCCCAGGGAGTTTTTCAAGATGCACAAGGTGAGCCCTTCCCCAGAGGCAGACGGGGAGGCAATAATGGTAGATGCCCACGTGGTAGAGGGGGTCCACAAAACCAGGGTGACCGTGATTCCTTTCATGGCGACCCCATCAGCACTCCTGAAAGGAGGTCTGACTGCTCTTCTCTGGAGGCAGTCGGGGAAGATTAACTTTGTACTCAGAAGCCTGGCAAAGTATCACAAGTGACAAGTGGGTACAAAGTATAATATTCAGAGGATATTCCATTAATTTTACCAGCCCATTCCACAGACCAGAAAAATCCTGGATGTTCCACCCAGTCAGAGGGAACAAGCAACCACAGAAATCCAGGAGTTGCTAATCAAGAGAGTCATCCAAGATGTCCCCACAGACCAAATAGGATTCGGAACTTACTCAAGATTCTTTTTAGTACCAAAAAGAACAGGGGACTGGAGACCCATTTTAGATCTCAGCAAGTTGAATGAATCTGTAAAGAAGTCCAAGTTCCGAATGGTGACACTGCAGTCTATTCTTCCCTTTTTAGGGAAAGACGATGGGATGTACTTAATAGACCTCCAAGATGTGTACTACCACATAAAAATGGACAGAGCATCAAGGAGTCATCTACACTTCTGGCTGGGAGCCAGTCATTATCAGTTTTGAGCTCTGCCCTTTGGTCTCACTACAGCCCCCAGAGTGTTCACCAAATGCATGGCAGTAGTAACAGCTCACCTGAGACACCTGGGATTCCAAGCGTTTCCATACCTGGACAACTGGCTCCTAACTGCCACCACCAAGCATCTACATCTACAGGCCAGGGACACTACACTGGAACTTTGTGTTCAGTTAGGCATAACAGTGAATTTTCAAAAATCTGCCTTGTTGCATTGTCAACATATTATATTTATCGGCTTAGATCTAGACGCTCTTTCTATGATGGCATGCCTTCCATCTGACAGAGTCTCTGCCCTCAGACAGCAAATAGTTGACATTCTTCCCAGAATAAAAGTAAAAGCAAAAGTAGTCCTAACACTTCTTGGAACTATGGTTTCAACCATCATTCGTGTCCCCCTAGACAGGATGCACATGAGAATCCTCCAGTGGCTTCTGTTTGCTCAATGGTCTTTTCAAGAACTTCCTGTGTCCCACCAGATAACAATAATGAATTCATGCAAGAGAGCTCTCCGATGGTGGCTTCAGTCTGATCATGTGACCTTTGGAAGATCCTTTGTTCCACAACAACCTGTTGCTACAGTGACCACAGACACTTCCCAGATAGGGTGGGTGAGGGCATTATCTGGGAAGAACAGTCTGAGGCACATGGCAAGAATACAAGGCTCAGTTGCACATGAGTGTCTAGAGATGAGATCAGTGCTTCTGGCATTGCAAGCACTTCAGGACTCTCTTCCACTAGGAACGATTGCAATTCAGTTAGACAACATATCCGTAGTCTGGTACATAAACAAGCAAGGAGGAACCAAATCATACCCCTTTTGTCAAGAGGCACTAAGAGTATGGCAATGGGCAATCTCT
>NC_056744.1:354620449-354625449 GCF_019279795.1 Protopterus annectens
CAGGGGTAATCTCACCAACACATAAATCCAAGGATTCTTCGAGTCCAGAGACTGAGTTCTCTCCCACATCACAGGAAGTGCAATCTCCCTCCATTGACTGGGCAGTGAGTAAGGTTAATAGGTCCAAGACTTCACTGAACAGGTTGGTTGCCAGTCGCTCAGCCTTTATTCTGGGTTCTGAAGCACATACTCACCGCTATTTAATTAGTGACTCCAACATTTTTTCTGAAACTTCCGAAATGAAGGTTCTCCGGGACTTAATTAGTAATGAGAACTTAATCATTATCTCCACGCCTTCAGATAGCTGTGCCCAGGTGTTTAACCGCACTGCTGGGACTATACAGAATCTAAATGGAAGTTTGAAGGAAACAGATAAGAGGGATTGAAGAGATTGTTAGGGTGGGTTTTTCTCATCAGGGGTCATCGCATGAATCTACTATGCAGGGTGGGGCCCACAGTGAAAGAGTCTATTAACACCACAGACTGTTTTGGTATTGTAGAGGAAAGTTCTTCCCCAAGAGCACAGACGGAGTTTAGAATTACTGGTTGTGATTGTCAGTGCAATAGAACAGTTCATAACCCTAGTATCATTACGGATTGTTTTATTGATACCAATGTTTTTTATGATACCAATGGTTATAGTGATGCTAAATGTCCAATTGTTAATGTAGCATGCCCCCAAGTTAGTAAGAGCATTTCAGTGAAAGATTGTTCTAGCCATTTGTTGTCATCTAGTTCTCGACAATATGTTTTGAATAGTACGAGATCGGAGCCGTCTGCATCCACTACGTCAGATGACTGTTTTGTCATTCAAGAAGCTTTCCAGAGCGATGACATGTCAGTGGTTATACCGAGCATACTAAAACATCTGTCAAATAATAATCTAATTAATCTGACTATTACAAAAGATGTTAGTCTGGGTGGAAGAGTCAGTCCAGATCCATGTAATTGTGAAAATAACACACGTGCAGAGAGTGTGCCCAATTCTTCTTCTTCTTTTTTTTTCCATGGACAATATATTTACACATGTTCCCAACACTGAGTCAACAAGCTTACTCAGAACACACATTTGTTCTCCACCTCCGCTAGTGGAGTATGATCTGACTGATTCGTCATCTTCCACTTGTGGTAGATAAGAGACAGAGCTGTTTAGAAGTTTCGGAAGGAGATAAGGGGTTAGTTTCAGAAGGGGACGAGGAGTTGATAGAAACAGAACCAGCGCTAGATCTTGATTTTTCCAGTGTTAGCGCCACCTCCAAGAAATTTGAAACTGCTTCCAAATTAATTATAGGACCTAGTGTTAGCACCACCTCCAAGAAATTTGAAACTGCTTCCGAACTTCTTATAGGACCTTGTCCTAGTAAAGAAGTGGTAACGATGAACAAAGCAGAAAGGGATCATAGTATGACTTCAGGTGGGTGTAATGATTTAGATGACTGTAACATGATAGGAGTTGGTTTCAGTAATGTGCATACTGATGCCCGTTCGTCGATTCATGTCCCTGATTTGACAGGAGGTAGAGGTAGAAGTGATTTTATTGGACAAAAGTCGAACATTTTCATTGGACAGGGATCCGAGCTCCTTCAAGTTAATGACAATGGTTCACGGGGAGAGGTCCGTTACTCACATTCTGCAGCGAGTCAAGTAGCCTTCAAGCCTTCTGAGTTAATTCAAGTTAGAAACACAACAGAAATGGCTCAGCTTCATAGAGGGGAGAAGGTTTGTATAGAAGAGCGCAGTTTCTCACCTCCTTTAGTCACACACGAAGACGCTATTCATAACTTAGGTGGGTGCATTTTTAGTACTTCTTCTCATAACAAGGGACTTGTCACTATTCTTGAACAATCCAGTGACTTAAGGACAGTTCCAGATACGCTTGATTCCTTAGCCAAGAAGGGAGATGGGTTAAGGAGGCTTACCACAGACATATAAGGAGGGAGATTCCTTGTTAGGAAAGGAACACGCAGATACAGAGACTTCTTTTCCACAGAGTAACATTAAAAACATAGGCACTCTGATGAATAGAAGCAATGAAGGGGATTTGGCTAAACATGGGTGCACAAGTGTTGAGAATTTTCCTTACGAAATTTTGGCAGGTCCCACAACGGTGTCAAGCACCCCTCTTGCAAGCCATCAGGGCAATCCACAACAGGTCAATCTTAAGTTAAGTAGCCAATTAAAGAATAAAGGTTACCCAAAAGATCTGTTGGCTATAGACATCAACACCACATCTCTTAGGAATGTTTCTTCACATCTCCAGAAGAACAACAAGTCCAGAAATAGAGAAGTTACATTTTCCACTTCTGTCTTAGCTAATGAGGGAGAAAGGTTAAGGGGAAGCACACAACAGACATACAAGGAGGGAGATTTGTGGTTAGGAAAGGAACTCGTAGATACAGAGACTTCCTTTCCACGGAATAAGACCAAAAATTTAGTTTCACAGGTGAATAGATGTAATGAAGGGGATTTGGCTGAACAGGGGCGTGTAAGTATTGAGAATTTTCCTCACGGAATTTTGGCAGGTCCTACAATGGTGTCGAGCACCCCTCTTACAAGCCATCAGGGCAATCCACACCAGGGCATTCTTAAGCTAAGTAACCAGTTAAAGAATAAAGGTTACCCAAAGGATTTGTTGGCTGTAGATATTAACACCACATCTCTTGGAAATGTTTCTCCACGACTCCAGATGAACAACAAGTCCATAAATAAAGGGGTTACGTTTTCCACTTCTGTCTCAAAGGGCATACATGAGTCCAGTACACAGGTTAATGATTCGGCCCCACTGGGGACGTGTTGCAGAAGAGAAGTGGGCCCCATTTCTGACCAGGTCATGGTAACCGGCATCTCCAAATTGGGAACCTATGGTGCTATTGGCTGCTCCGTTGTTGAGAGTAGCACCACTGTAGAAACCAACACGGCTATTGACAATTCCAAGGTGGGAAACAATACTAGTAACTCTGTAAATAAAAATGTCATCACGCATGATAATAACATTTGTCAACAGTCTAACATGCGCCCAGAATATGATAATTCCATTCTAAGTGTCACTCCTCCAGCTTATGAGGAGACAGTTTTAGTCACGCCTCCAGCTTATGAGGAGACAGTCTTAGTTTATCAGAATAGTTCCGGTCAACCTAGTCCAACTTTAATGCTTAATCAAAGGTCGGAACAGGAAGCGGCAAATACATTCCTACGTGTAGCCCCCACTCAGGTTGTCAATACCCCTGCAAGTCATGATATATCCCCAGACAATGAAATTATGTTCTTTCTACAGGAACATGAGTCAACCAATCCATTTCTGTGCACAGATACTTCTCCTTGTTCTGTTAATTACCCTGTTCCTACCATCAACAGGGGGTCTAACAATGTGTCAGAATGCAAACCATTGGTTTTTAGACTGGAAAGATTACTGATGGTTTTTAAAAGCATTGAACTGGATAATCTCTATTTAAATGCATGTTTATCTTTACACATTGTGCCTAAAGGGTTACGCATCGGTAGGTTCCCGAATAGAACTACAGCTAATTCTAAATTGCATCAAGATCTTAGCAAGTTGTTCAATGACACTGGTTTATCCTCCCTTAAGATTATTTTTCAAGACAACTCTTGCAAACTTACAGATCTTAGGATGAAGATTGAGTCACTTAATTCCTCTATTCTTCAACATCCTCAGTTTATGTTTGTCAAACCCTTGTATGATTCTATTTCAGCGAAACTTTCTAGACATGTAGCTACTATCATAGCCAAAAAGAAACAAAAGTTAGAGAGGGACATTTGTCAGTACAAATCCAATTCGGCGTACCCCTTAAAGGAGTTCCCAGTAAGTCCTAATCGACAAGACAGCCATTCTTTAAGAGCAGGGACATATCCACAAGACAGATATTCCTTACGAACAGGGACATATAGCAACAATCATACCTTTAAGCCAGGGAGGTATAGTGCTACCCATCCCTTCAAGCCAGGGTTGTATAAAGCCAACCATCCACATTTGGGTCAATTTAAAAAGTCCTTTTATCAATCCTCTTATTATAAGACCCATCAACACCACCCTGTTAGATTCCACAGCCACACAAATAGATTCTTTAGGCATTCTAGGTCCTGCACTGATTCGACTCCTTTGGATTCGCCCCATTCCAGGGTCTATACTAGTAATAAAGTATTTAATAGTAATGTTCCTTCCTCAGTGTCCACAGTAGTCTCTGGTTCAGCTGGGTCTCCGGTAGTGTCAGTTTCCTCCAGTCCGTTGTTACTTCCTATCTCTCCATCTTCTGCCAATAGAATCCCAGTTTCTTTTTCCAGTGCTAGTCCTGTGTCTTCTGCTTCATTCTCTTCTCCCAGTCACTTACCTGATTTCAACGGGAACAAGTCCAGAGTGAGTTTTCTTGATTTTCCTCCTCTTCCTAATCGTCCTGTCAACAGTCTGTTTTCTCCGAGGGCTTCTACATCTACCAGCACCACCTTTTCTGTCTCTTCTCCCATTCCATCTTCCTCTTTTCAGTCTCTCCATCTACTTCTGTCCAGGCAGGTGCCTCCTCCTGTCAGGCAGGTCATTATTCTTCTTCTTTCCATGCAGGGTCTTCTAAGTCTCCGGATACACATAGACCTTTTTTAGAAAGATCCCCCCAGACCACTGCAAACTTAGCTCAGACAGACCATGCTCTCCTAAACACAAGAGAATTGCAGAGACAGTTCCATTTAGGTGCATTACAACCCAAGCGGAGAGGGCTGGGAAAAATCGGATATCGTATACCACCCAGACACATCATGACAAGGAGCAGTTACAAATAGATTTGTTTGATTTGCAGTCCAACAATGCTCAACAATCCCCTCCGGGTATTTGTGACAGTTACACAGTTTTCAATTTATCCGAGAAATTGTTAACTGATAACCACATTAAGATTTTAAGCAAAGGACATTCATTTGCACCGGCACAACGAGCATATCTTCCTAATGTTCTTATGGATTTAAGATTGTTCGCTAGAAAACTAAATTTACATGTG
>NC_056744.1:354630449-354632949 GCF_019279795.1 Protopterus annectens
GTACCGGTTCTGTACATGATACCACACAAGCTGGTTTGGTAAATCAAGAGAGGAATAGTGACCAACCTGTAGTTAGAAGGAACGCTCCTAGTAATGGAATTACCCCACCTCCTCATGTGTTCCCCACTGATCCTGGGAATTATTCCATTATACCTGCCCCTTTCCCAATAGCCAGCAATGGATATTTAGGGAGACAGAGGTCACAGAGCAGGGGGCGGAACAAAAGGAAGGGGTCAGGAGGAGAGCATATGGGACCCACCCTCAAGAAAATGTGGGAAAGGGTGGGGGGTCCCCTAGTAATTAACCTTTCTAATCGAGGACTCACTAAATATGAAGAGGAGGTTTTAGATAAAGGGTTAAGTTTCATACCAACTAGTGATAGTGACATCACAGACTCGATAGTAGACTTAAATTGTTCCTATGAAGAATACAGCTGAAATTGGATTATGGAGGGTCTAATGAGAAGATAGAAGGAATAGATAGATTTTGCCCGAATAGTTTGTACATACCACCCTTACATCCTTTGTTAGAAACTTTTTATAAACTGGTGGAGAATGACTTACATGTATATTATAATGACAAAAAGAAGGAAGGGAATAAAAATGCTAGATATAACCTTACTTTCTTACAGAGAAAAGCTTTGAATGATTTGATGGAAGATAATACTATAGTTATTAGACCTTCTGATAAGGGAGGACCCGTAGTGGTTCTAGATAAAGATGAGTACATTAATAGTATGACCAATATGTTGGATGATGAAGGGTTTTACACAAGGATAAGTTTAAATGATGTCGGTACTAAGCTATTCCAAGTGTATGGAATCTTGGATGATTTACATCAGAGTAAAGTGATTCCGGATTCGCTGTTTAATTATTTGAAGGTATGCAACCCTAGAATACCAGAGATCAAAGGTCTTCCAAAGGTACATAAGTCAACAGTTAATCCACCGATGCGCCCTATTGTGGCGGGGCAGGGATGGTTTACGGAACCCTTCTCTATACTAGTGGAATATTTCCTAAGGCCGTTAGTGGAGAAGAATAAGTATATTTTGAAAGATAGTAAACAGTTCTTGATAGAATTGTATGAGTATACAAAAGAATTACATGATTACGAAGAATATATTCTAGTAACATTGGATGTAGTTAGCCTTTTTACGGTTATCCCTAATATTGAAGGGATAATTAGGTGCCAGAACTATTTAAGAAGGAACAGCGAGTATGAAGAGAGCTTTATAGAAGTATTATCTCTATTTATGGAGATAGTGCTGGAAAATAATGTTTTCCTCTTTGGAGAAGAACTATACTTGCAGAAAGATGGCGTAGCTATGGGCACTTCATGTGCCAATAGCTACGCCAATATAGTAATGGCAGATTGGGAGGAAGAGGTGTTGTTTAAGATGGATTTGTTCGTAGAGAATGTAGGGTACTATAGACGTTTCGTGGACGATCTTTTCTTTATATGGAAAGGTGATGAGGCGTCCTTAACATTATTTAGGGAAAAGATTAATGAAGTCACTAGTTACCTGAAGTTCACTTTGAGTTATTCCAGGACAGAGCTTCCATTTTTGGATGTGAACATCACTAGGTTAACCAATGGACTTTTGAATACCTCAATTTTTAGGAAACCTTGTTTTAGGAATAGTCTCCTGCATAGACGCTCGATGCATCCACATTATGTATTTGCCAACATTATGAGAGGCCAGTCTATGAGGGCATCTAGACTTAATCCATGCCCTCTAGGCTATAAGTCTGAGATGCTAGGTCTTAAGAATAGGTTAATAGAGAGGGGATATGACTCTAAGGATATAGTGAAACATCTGAGGGAAGTGGAAGTAATCAGAGAAGGATTAGCGAAACCTTATTTTTCAGAAAGGAGTGAGGAGATTAGTTTAGATCCACCAGTAACACAGGATGTTTTAAGGATGCTGTTGTATTATACTAGGGATGTAGGAAAGATCACAGGCATTATTAGACAACATTGGCAAGTGTTAAGCTTAGATGACAGTCTGAGCAAAGTGGTAGGAGAAGGCCCTTGGTTTACATATAAGAACAAACAGAATCTGAAAAGGAAGTTATGTAATAGACCTTTGATTAGGAATGTGATTGTAAGGAAACAAAGTAATACAGTGCCTTGTAATAATTGTAATTAATGTTGCTTTATAGACGATAGAAAGGATTTTCAACACCCTATCACGAGAGTTGAATATCTGTTCAGTACAGACACAAGTTGTACTAGTACCAATGTAGTTTATTTGGCCCGATGCGTTTCCTGCACAGCGTTCTACGTTGGAAAGACCTGTAGACAGCTCAGGGAACGCACTCGTGAGCATGTATATGCAGTTAGGATAGGATCTGATAGTAATGCCTTAGCCAAACACATTAAATCAATGAGAGCAGAGCAAGATTTTGTTTTCAGTGTGTTGCAACAAATAAAAACTAGTATCAGAGGAGGGGACATAGACACATGTCTATTAGAATGTGAGCTTAAATGGATCATTAGG
>NC_056744.1:354637949-354652949 GCF_019279795.1 Protopterus annectens
TCTTAGAAAACAAAAATGGAAAAAAACTAAGGGTAATGCTGCTCAATGCCAGAAGTCTAAATCTCAAGATGCAGCGCACTTGATGCACTCCCCAGCATGGAAAACACTCAACGTCTGTGCAGTAACTGAAACCTGGTTCAAAGGCTCCTGAGAGCACCTGCAGCACTAGCTTCAGGCTATACCTCGTGATCATGCCTTTTTGGCCCTAAAACCCTGTCATTAAACCACAAAGGAGGGGAGTGTCCATATTCATAAAGGACACCCACACCTCCAGGTTAAAAGCAACACATGAAGCATCACATCAGAGACCATGCCACAGGTGCAACTAACCATAGGGCAAAAACTGCTATGGCTAACTGGTAGCATGTTACAGACCACCCTCCCAATCTCAAAGAACCTCTCAGCCTTCCTGAAGAGACATTGGAGGATATGAATGTATCACAAACAATACCATCATACTAGGGGAGACTTCAACTACTCAAACATAGATTGGGCATACATTATTCTAGCCCTAATACCCACAGCCCAAAAGGTTCCTGAATTCATAAATTCAAATGCACTGGAACAACTGTAGTCACCTCTCCCACTACGGAGATAATATACTATGAACCCTGATCATCACAAACATGGGGACAAAATGTCCACACCAGGAAGTATACCCCTCACTAGTGAGATATATGACCACAACTAATCACCTGGATATACATATCCCACCTCCACCCCCCAGCACAAAAGACCACAGTGAAAAAACTTCTCAAAAGCAGACTCTCACTCTTCTTAAGACTGAGATGGTATCCTTTAAGCCCACATGCCAGCAGTGGATACCACATCCCACAATGTCGAATCCTCTCAAGCAAATGCTTTCTATGGACATCTCCAAGAATGCACAGCCGGGATCATGCAATCCCAAACAAATCCAAGTCCCGTCTCCACCAATGCTGTGGCATTATCCTGTCTGGTGGACCTCAGCCATAAACAAATTGTATAACAAAAGAAGGAAGCTACTGCACACCGTCAGAGCGCCGAAAATCCCCATGAAGGGAAGACATCTCTGATCAACCTTAGCAACGAAAACTTCACGTTCTCTCACTTAAAAACATCCAAGGCAAACTTTGAGAGAAAAATAGCTAATGGACACTCAAAAGTATAACCACAAAGCCTTCTTCAGCTATGTTAGAAACCTGGGCGGAAACCCTCAGATATGCTCAGAATTGGTTCCACAGTCAAACAAAAAATACACTGAACCCACAGGATATTGCCAACATTCTGGCTGACAGGTTCAGTGCAAACTTCTCGCCTCCTTCACCCCCAAAAGAAAACACTTATCCCAGCTGAATGTAATCTCCCTGTCATCTCAGATGTCCAAGTGAGAACCGCCTAAACAAAGCAAAACACACAGCATCAGTGGGACCTGACGTTATCCCAGGCGCGTGTTACGTGAACTCCAAGAGGAGCTAAACCCACACATAAAAATGCTATTTAACCTTAGCCTTACTTCGGAAGGATATGTACCTGAACACTGGAATACAGCAACAGTGGTCCCACTCCACAAAAGGGGGTGCCTCTACAGACCCACCGAAACTACCATCCCATAAGCTTCGGTTTCAGGCCTGGTCTGCAAGCGCTATGGAAAGAATCATTATGGAACCTCTCATTAAACGGAGACATAGGGGACCTACAAGGAGACGCTTGAATCTCACCGTGTTCAGCTTTGTAAAGGGCAGATCCTGCCTTTAAACCTTAGTTGACTTTTTGAAACAGTCACTAGAGCTAATGATAGAGAGTAAAGCAGTCCATACAGCATACCTGGACTTGGCTAAGGCCTTCGACACAATACCCCACTCAGGTATCATAGATAAGCTAAACAGCTTAAAAGTAAACCCTTATGCCACTAGATTGGTTGCAAACTGGCTAAAGGACCAGAACCCATAACATTAAAATCGCTGGAGCAATGTCAGACTCAAAGCCAGTCACAAGTGGTGTCCCACAGGGGATCTGTCCTGGGACCCTCTTGTTCTATATTTATTTCTCAGATGCGTGTTAAAGCAAACATGGGAGTGGCTGTGGCTGACACAAAGTTCGCAGATGACTGCAAAAGTAGGCGCCATAGAAGCCCATACACCAGCAGATACACACACACTCCTACAAAAAAGCCTCACTGAACGTGGATAAGCTGGTGCCGAGATCCGCGATATAAACTAAATGCCAAAAAATATATAGTCATCCCTTTTAAAAAAAACAAAGTACCCACAAATTCATCACATAGACAGCAACCCACTGAGTGCGGAAAAAGTAATCAGAGACCTAGGGATGTTAAGTGCGGAGCAGCGACCTCTCATTTGTTAACCCACGTTGCCAAAGTGGTTAGAAAACATTCTACCTTGCACACCTCATCGCCCATGAAGGGTTTCACATCCAGATCCAAGGATGTCACCGTACCCCTATATTCCTCCCACATCAGACCCATGATTGGAGTACAATGCCCTATTTGGTATGTACCCTCAATCGGCACTTACCTGCAAACAGGCTTGGAGAGACCACAAAAGTACCTCACCTCAAAAGGATCTGGCATCTCCACACATATGTCTTATTCTGCACAGAGCTAAAAGTGAAACTTCAGCTCTATTCAGTAGCATACCGCCTGCTCAGAGGTGATCTCTGCCTGACGATACAAGGCCATGTCCAATCAGGATCTGATGGACATAAGGCTCCACCTCAAAAAATCCAAATCCATCAGGACCACCGAGAGCTAAAGACTTAAACCTCGGCACAAGTAATATGAATAGGAGACATGCTGGAGGATAGATTCATAACCCAGAGGCTTCCCATATGCTTTGGAACAGGATCCCAGTTCCATTATTAGAGCAGAGCCCCTCACTGACTCTCTTCAAGAGGAAATCTTGATGAGTGGATGGGAAGATAAATATAAGTTTACCCTAGGGGTCACATCTGTGTCACTGCTGAGACAGGGCACAGTAAACTAGATTCTATTATATAGGGGACCTTCACTGTGTCACTACTAGACAGAGGCACAGTATTCTAGATTTATTCTGTACATTTCTTGTACCATTTGGCATGGGGTTGGCAAAAAGCCACATCACTATGGCTAGTGCCTTACAAAATGCCCCAGGGCAGATAGCCTAGTACTATACTATGAAACTATGAAACCTTCCAAGTGGCATACCTTAACCATATATCAATATATGGCATACTAGTTGCATGATCATAGTAAACCTAACCCACCTACCCCGTCACTATAGGGGTTTGGCAGTTCTTCCAAGTTAGTCTAAATTGCCCCAATAGTAATTATCACTGATACCCCATACCCCTAAACTTAAAACTGCTCAGGCTGTAGCTCCCAGAATGCAAACCTGCTGCTCAGCACAATGACTGATGCAATAAAGAATAGTCACCCCAGATGTGATGGAGCTAGTTTCCATGGGATGAAGTGAACCACTACTGGCAGTCCATACCCAGTGTCCTTTCCTATTTAGTACAATGGTTATCACACTAGCTATAACAGCCCTAATGGTACAGCCCCCGTTTCAATCGCCTAGTACTCATACCTATATGCAGTGTCTACCAGGAAAGAATCTACGGATTCCCTTGTGTGTATGGGCACTAAATAAACATTAAGCTTGTGAGTGTATGGACTCTAGCAGTAGTGTAATGCATTCCCATTTTTTTCACCAGTCTTCACTATGAAAGCATCAGTGGTAGTACACACTAGTCGTCAAGCTGGATCCAGCAATTAACATGGCATGATGACATTCAGGTCATATTTTCCTCGCAATTATTTTACCCCATAGTACTGCTCAAACTCAGGTAGAGTTTGTAGTGCATTAGCATGTTATGAGTGAGTGGCAGAGATCTAACTGTTCAAAACTAACACATTGTAACCATATCATTGAGTCGTGACTCAGAATCCGTAGCATAGTAGTAGCATGCCATGTGCTGAATAAAAGTCCAAGAAATGTGCAAAACCTAACGTAGTGCATGATGCATAGCTTTAGTAAAGCTGTCACCTGGTTTGGCTGGCATGGCCATATCAGTGCTAGCTCTACGGCTACCCTCACTGATGGGGAGGTCCACTGTACTCCCAGCTAGTGCAGTGAGTATGATGATAGGTCCAGGTCTGGCAGTAGACATCCTCTTGTGCATAGTAGTAGTAGTATGGAGGTCAGCTCAGGTGGACACCTGATGACTCATAGGTACATACTGATGATAGGTCTAACTGGGGCAAGCAGGATTAGTGCTTACCCGGTACTGATCCTGATAGGGGTGATCATACCTGAGCCTATGCAGCTGGATGGATACCCTACTCCCAGTGTCAATGGCCATCGGCATGCCCAATCCCACCCTGTTGCGTCTTTACAGTCCCATCGACATTTTATGGACTATGATGAGTGCACAGTAATGGGGTACAACTATACCTCAGTCATGCATCATCGCATAGCCCATTACCCTCCATGGAGCTAGGGCAGAGGTTCAGATCGGATGTATTTATCTTTGCTTAAGGATGGTAACCAGTAAGGTCCGTTGTGCACCCTAAAGTACAAAGCATACGTCAGCTAAAGAAATAGACTGTCTCAGCTCGTAATTCTCTATACATCAGTGGATAGTGATCAGTGAGTACATATCCATGCCACTCCATCACTGGTGACTATCGCATTTTCAGGTCACTCCATGACATTATGACAACTGTGTACTGGCACACACACACATAATCCAGTCCCAGTGGGACTACTCATCACTGCAGTAAGATCCCATGGACCTATGACTGATACCTGGACCCATGCACTCAGTCATCATGGGTTCAATCCATTACCTGAGCTCATATACTGGCCACCCTCACCCTGGCCCATGACTGCAGCTATGCAGCTACTGATGCAGCTCCACCTAAAGTAACGTAGATAGATAGATAGATGAATGAATAGATGCGCCATAGATAGATACCCTGACTTCATCGAGAGCCTACCATGAGTACTGGCGCCTAAATTATGATGAATTAGATATTTATGAATCTCCTATGACATCTGCATCAGCCTCAGTGACAACTCTTTGCCTACTGCGGTCTACAGGCTAACCATAAGGCCAGTTCACTCAAGAAAGATAGCTTTATAAATTAACTAACACCCTAAATGATGCTCTAGCCTATAAAGTGTGCCCAGGGCACTTATACCAGTATGAGACTGAGAAACATTAATAAGCCTGAGATTGTTTTAGCAAATTTCATGCCTGCAGGAGTCTAAACAAAAGAGCATTGAACCATGTGCTTGAGGTGCATGAAAAGTATTCTGCTTCACTATTATTGGGTTGACCGAGTTTGTATAAGCTTACAGGCTTACTTTCTGACAATGGATCAACAATGTCTACCTAGCTGGTCATAGCACAAGAAGGTTGTATACTGGAACCCATCAGGGGTAACATGCTCACCCTATACTAGTAGCTCACCCTAGCTACTAGGTACCTCCCATTTTTTGTCACTATTATGCTTCTTTGGGTGGAGCGAACCACTGGACAGGCTACTGATTGCATAGTATAAGATAATGATTGGATCATCATTGACTGATGTCCCAGTCCTCTACCCTGGAGATGGTGAGGGGGCTTCTTATTTAATAAGGACTGGAGCCCAAACATAGTCGGGCATATGATGGGAATGTGCTGCAGTGGAACCATAATGTAATTTGGACCCCTGTCACCAGGTGAACTCCCAGCTACTGGCGGGATCCAGTGCTGGTACAAGGGAGCTAGTCACGTACCTATGGCAGGCCCCTGATAGCTGAAGCTCATGCAGTGCAGTACCCTACCGCTCGACCTGGTCTGAGGAGGCCTTATCCATGGGGGCATGGGGCATGCACCTGATCCACTACTGATCCAGTACACTGTTTATTACAATAATATCGATGGAGGTGATGAGTGCAGCCCTGAGGTAGCCTACTCCCATGCCATCACCTACTCATAGCGGTGGACTCACCGTCATATCACTAGCGCATCATCGAGTACCTGGATCATATCATCATGCAGGTGATGGACTGATACGCGTCCATAGTCTCAGGCTATGTCTGCGAAAGTCTGACTCTAAGTCAAGATAACTGCAGTCAACTACAATCAGCGGGCATGTTGGCCCTAGCATGGTCTGAGTTATTACCATAATCCACTGTATATGGATTGACCCAGTGGTAGATTTATGTCAATCTAGCCTTGGTAAGAACGCTTGGGGTTACCCTCGGTATGGTTAATTTACGAAGGGTCTCATCAGCCCCAGCCACTGTCATTATCAATGTAAATAGTGGCCAGTGAAGTGTCCGGAAACGTTGTAAGTATGCTTATCACAGGCCAGGGTATAGTGGCGCAGGTAGCTGATCCATATGACTGATCCACTATGAGTGACGTGACTATATGTGCCAACCTCTGCTGGGTATCGAGTGTTATCATACCTGGCGCGGTTACGTACTGCGGTCGATCTGCAATCGATCCCCATATCGGCCATGACTCATAGGTGACTCCAGTATCATAAGTAGGTGTAACTATGACCTGGCCCTGGAATATGTAAACATATGGGGGCCAATTACTGATGGTGTAGCCCATCCCCAACTGGCCTGCTATAATATGTAGGTACACAAGTGCACTGCATAGGTATCAGCGCCAATATTAATCATATATACTGACACGCTGGCTGGGTTTCTGCCACTTAAATCAACGTTTGCACTAGCAGCAATTTGCTGGATAAGGTCCTCTCTTGATCTAAGGGACATTTACATTCCAGGGGCTGTATTCAGACAGCAGGAGCCGTCAATTCTTTCAATACAAGGGGACGGCCATGGGGTATTGTGGCTGTCCATACTGACACGACAAGCACAATGTAAATTCAGCTATCTTTCACAGACTTGTGGTCCAGATGATACAAGGGGTTTCCATTGAAGTCACATATATGTATAAGGGGCACAAGGTAGAGCCTTTGAAGTTTGGAATAATGGGTTCGGATATATAATTAACTGGAGCCATGTACGCAATGACCTAATTGTCAGTGACAACAATGACATGCTTCATAACTGTAGCACCAGAGGTAATAGTCCAATGGACTATCTTGAGCAGGCGATATGCTCACTTGTGCATGTAGAGTGAGGGTCCAGTACCTATCAGTACTGCCAGGCTAGCAATGGCATGTATCCTGTCTACGTACACACACACACATGATATGGACCTACTATGCAGCTCAGTGACTGAAGTGGCAATGTTACTGAGGTAGGTGATGAGTAGTCCAGAATTCATTGTAGCAGTTGCTCAAAGGGTAAATACTATGGTCAATGGGAGTGGGATGATGACTGACCGAGGTAATATCGCCACTGGGGGCATGCATCGGGCAGCTATATGGGCCTGATGGATGGGCATGTATGCGTTAACCATTGCTTAGCTGTTTCCATGACCTACTGACGCACCTGGACCTGGCGCACGTAGATACCGCGTAGGCCTATGAGTACCTCATGCATATAGGTAGGTCATCACGTACTCCACTATACTCATAGTGACCTCCCCGCCATCGTCGCCAGTACGTGTGATGAGTGATGGGATGAGGTATCCATACTGACAACCTTATAACTACCTGCAGTTACGGCTAGGTAGTGGACCTGCGCATGATACTGATCCAGTGCATGGATCCAGGCTAGGCTCACTGATGGGATGGAGGTTCATGTGCATACCTCCACAAAAGCGACCTCCGCCCCAGTCACCTCCATCATGTATATGCAGGGCTGACTGCAGCTGGCGACCCTCAGGGGTGATGCATGACGTGCCAATAGGCTGTCTGGATTTGCCATCCCATATGCACGTGGGATACTAGGCCCTGGCAGGTAGTGGCACTATGATGGCACCTCGGAGTAGCTGATCGCCGGATAGCTATGGAGCCTGCCAGATCAGTCAGACAGGCCAGCTTGTAGGTACGTGGAGTACCTGACTAGGGTGAGGTGAGGCCCTGCATACGCTGCTGCTGGTGAGTGCACGTACTAGTAAGGGCCTGGCACTCGGTTGTCTGGAGAGCGGGATCCATCCATGCACTACTGATGGATGCGCACGCACGTGTGATGCATGACTCTGCACGCAGATGTATTTGGTATAATCGATGTATGTCAATGACTCCCCAGCTAGTGATCCACTATACCTCCACTAGGCTCGATAGGGCCCTCATATCACCTGGCTACATCACCTGCATGGAGGGGTGACACCACTGAATATGTCCTCCTCTCATTTGGCCCACCCTACTAGTTCCAAGATATTGAGAATGACTCTGTTATTTTCGCACGGGTGTGGACAAATCTTGCAACTATGTCTAAGAATGTTGTGGAAGAATCTACAATGTTAAAGTAGCCTATACCCTGGGCCTACGTGTAATACTAGTCACGCACGTTTGAACACGCACGTAGCAATGCCAGCAGATTATTGGTACATTCACGCCAGTGTGTGTAAGTCCTAACATCACGTGCCACCCTGCCCGTGGTTAGGGTGTTGTAAAGAAATTTGCACGAAAACACACTGTCCAGTGCACGGCTCCTGGCAGGTATCCAGTTGCTTTCCATAGCGCCAGGCCCTGGAGATTTATACCACATCATACAACCATATGGTACTGTTTCCGAAATCTTTGACCAGGTTATGTTTACTACTCTAATAGCTCAGGGCCTAAGTCTATGGGGATACGCCAACCAGTAGTATCCAAACAGCACAGAGTTTGTCTGTTAGTGGGAAAGCTTGTTTATTTTTTTTGGGTTGATAATACCACACGAGACAGGTCCTTTTTCACTTGTTTCAGCAATGAGCAGCAATAGACTTCGTGTGCATGTCATAATTGCTCAGGTTTCCCCTTACGAAGAGGAGGAAGCCACAACCTTTATTATAGACGTAAGTATCCCAGAGATACTTGGTGACCGCCTTACCTATCCGCACAGAGGTAGCACGTCACCTTGACCCTCATGCATTTTATACATCCATGGCAGCGTCAGTCAGGCTGCCACTCCCACTGGTGTACACACCTGTACGCCACCTTGTAATCCATGTACGCTTGGGAATACGTGGGATAACTGGGCCCAAATGAACGCAGACTGATCCTGGATGCAAGGAATGGGTTGAATCTAAAGAAAAGCTTGAGACAATGTACTATAGCCTGATAAGCTGATACTGAGCTCCACCCCTGGCTATACATGATGTAGTCACTCCATCAGCTACTACCTGTATGGAGGCTCATGATAATCACGTGAGCCTGGAGTACCCTCCATGGTTGAAACAATTGGATATCAGTCTGGGAGGTATACTGAGTGGGACCCACCTTTGGAGCATATCATGCATACTGACTATAGGTACCCTGCCTCCCCCTAGGGTCCAGGGCAGTCCCACCCTCCTAATATCTATAACATGAGCCTACTACCTGCACCCCCCACATATCAGGGCACGGCACATGCACTAATATGGATACTGCTTACCTAATTACTTAGTCCGCAGTAGTGGGGGAGTGTCACTGGATGGTGTTAGTCCACCCGTATACCTATCACTAGCCTGGCAGTGCCAGCTATCACCTGGCCGTAGTTCGTGGGTAGTAATATGTATAATGAGTACTCCATGATGGGAGGTGGCCTACCACCCCTGACGCAATATGCTGCAGCACGTACTCAGGTATCAGTGCGTGGATAGTACTCAGCTGATGAGCGGGCGCATATGTACATATTCTACTAGTTCAGAAGGATATGTAGTAGTGACGAAGTAGCTATAGAAGGATCATGTATCTATGCGGCCTATAATGGACATGGCTCAGAAGTCTAGTATGTATGATGCAGTGGCTTGCAGTTTTATTAGTATCCATACTGCACTGCCCATATGTGTATACCTGCATACGTGGGAGGTATCCAGTTGCCTCATCATGGACTGACTGGGCAGCTTCCTCCTACCTGTAATAGGTTATGTGTGCTTAACAATATACTGACTGTCATTACTTATTCACGCTTCCACTGCATGATGCCAGGTAAAACTGTTACTCATTGTATATGGCACCTAGGGTAGGCGTCCATCATGCACTGCGCATCACACAACCTTATTGGGCACCTAATCAGTGCATGATAGATGCAGTGTACCCGAAACACACGGTAAGTTATCACTATAGTATGCATCATCATACTATACAGGGGTTTATTGATGCGTGTTAGTACGCATATTTCCACATTTTGGTAGCCACGAAATGCTGTATGAGTCTATCCCAGTGGCCACCTTTGTGTGTAGCATTTAAGGACGGCACGGTGGACTATGGACATGTCATTACCCATACGGCAGATCTATCCACGTGGCCGCAGGGGTATGCCATGATGGATGTACCACTATAGGGGTCCAATACCTCAGTGGCATACAGGTGTAACTCCTTGTGGGAAATTGTTATTACGCACGCACGTACTAATGAGTGTTTATCCATAGCCCCAGGTTAGTGATGTGTCATAGTACTACCATGAGGCAAAGCCATTATCCATCGGATCGAATGGACCGATATCTCTGGTGTGGAGCCCGCAGGCATGTGAGGGTGGAGTATGATAGTACCTATGATGGATGATCACGGGTACTGGGATGGGCAGGGTAAATAACTTGTTCCTACTCTTGGGGTTTTCCCAATCCCTATGGATGTCATGAAGGTTGAATCTTATGGTCCCCGGAAACCCTTCTGGCGCTCTGTAGGGATGGCGTTGGCAAGCTAGCCTCACGTTAGAGTATATGTCTCTCCCAGCGGCGGTCTCCATGAGGTCTCATCTAGAAGTGTGACTTCACAGGAAGTGCCCCCATCGTATTGTGTTTTATGTTAGGCCTGTTGGGTTGGCAAAAGTAAATTTTCCGAAGCCTCTCAGGTGAAAACCTGTCCTTTAGGAAAGCTAGTTTTGTCTGCGGGTTTGCCCTGAGTTTGAACAGTGTGTCAGAAATCTGAGTAACCTTCATGTCAATACCCAATCTGTAAGGCAGTTGATCTTGCCTATGGTTAGTTGCGTACAAACCTAGCACCACCATAATAGATAGTCTCACGATTTGAGTTTTCGCCAGTAGCGCTACAAAAGGTGACTACTAAACTATCGAAAAGTGAATTTTTAGGATATGCTTACCCTTTTTGCTTTTGATGAAAATGGATCTAAAGCCCCCCTCCTTTTGTAGGTATGCTACAAAGTTTACCGCACCCAGTTTTGGATATTGGACACTTTGGACCAAGGATCGTCATGGTCATATGAAGCCGAACATCCTCTTGTGCATTTCAATGCTGGGGTGCTCTCATGAGCCTTGAACCAGGTTTCAGTCACTGCACAGACATTGATGTTCTCCATACTGAGGAGGGCCGAGGTGCATCTTGAGGTTTAGACTTCTGGCATTGAGCAGCATTACCCTTAGTTTTTTTCCACTTGTGTTTTCTAGGGAGGTAGGTTTGTCATTTGAGCCTTGCCTAAAAAAGGCACTATGGGGGTGGCAAGAGCCTTATATATATATATATATATATATATATATATATATATATATATATATATATATATATATATATATATATGGGTCCCCTTCACTACACCGACATGCTACAAAGCCGACACTGAAAACACCGACACGAAAAGACCGACGCAGATGATTGACAAGGTGAGTTCCCGACAGCCGAAACACTGACATGAGAGTCCAGCACCCCACTAAAAGTGAGATAATTAAAATGGCAAATAGACCTAGGGGCAGTCTCGTACCCAGGACTTAATGGCAAGTTAAACATTAAATGCTTACTGAAACAGATCCGATGAAATAGTAAAAAAGAAAAAAGCCAACTAACCCTTGGCCCCTCCTCTAACCAGGTACACAGCAGCTGAACTAACCAGCTAAGCAATAAAGTATGACATCACCTTTTGTAATTTAAATATCAGTATAAATAAACTAAAAATGCCTCCTTTAACAGATTTCTGATGAAGTTCGACATGGAATAATAAACAAGCAAACAAAAGCACTCAAATCTGACAACAGGCTCTTGTGTGGTTCTTCCTGCTTGATCACCCAGGTTTTACATCTTGCAATGGTTATTTTTATTCCAGGGATATAGCAACCCTACCAGTATTAGTCTACTTTCACGCTATCTGATCATGGAGGAACCCACAGACCATAGAGGAGAAGAATACAGCCAGAATCTATTTGATTTAATGATGCACAGCATCCCCACAGGCCTAGCTACACAGGTGAGATCACCCTCACAAACTACCGTCACAACAAGGGACAACAACAGTAAAGAAATGAAAGAAGCTAACAGCTCCCAACAACAAGAATGCACCAAGCACAAAGCTGAACTAAGGGCAATCCAACAAACACACGGAGCACTCATAAGCAACACCAAATCCCTACTTATTGACCAGCTCCTCTGCAAAAATGCCCCAGACCCATTTTTAGACTTCCAACCTACGGAACCACAAGGAGCCACAACAAGCAGCAATGCAGAGGGCACAAACAGACTATCCACAGCAGACTGCCGATTCCTTATCTCAAAGCTAGAAAAACTACTCACCATCTACAAAAACATTGAGCTAGACAACTTCTACCTAGCCAAATGCATCAGCTTGGAGATAGTACCAAAAGGGCTCCGAGTCTACAAACTCCCTAACTGACTAGACACAAATGAAGACACCTACTCATCGCACTGCAAAATATACGATGATGAAGGACTGCAAGCGTTGAGTGTGCTGATAGCACACAACGAAAACAAACTAAGCGTCCTAAGAGACCTCACCAAAGGCATCAATGACACCATAATGCAACACCCTAGCTTTGAAATACTAAGCATCGAGTGGATGAATGTCAATGCCAAAATATTCAAACACACTACGTTCATCATCCAAAAGAAAAAGAAAAAACTTGCAAGAGACTGGCTACAATACAAAGAAAAAAAGGCATATCCACTAAACAACTAAGACACCAGCCGAGAGATCAGTTACAGGATTACCCGCCTGCCAGCCAGAGATGGTGCCATCACCAAGAGCAACAGGACTACACACCAGCTAGAGAAGTTGCCCCAACCACGAGCAACCAACAGAACCAGCAAGAGGGAGTGAGTTGGAGAATCTTCAACAACACAAGGAGATTCTACAACACCTGACAATGCCACAACCAGCAGTACTAAACCCACCAGCATCTGATAAAGCTGCAGATAAAGCACCAACGGTCTTCAACCTAACAGGGGGACCACTCAACAAACAATCGACCTGCTCAGCAAAGGCTTAAACTTTATACCAACCCAGAGAGCGAGAACCACAGATGTGTTAGTTGATCTAAAACTTTATTGCAGGAAACTCAATCTAAAGAACTGTTTTTCAAGCAAAAAGTTCAACATTGATATTTTCGACACCAAAGGCACAGACGAGTGGGCAGAACGCAATAGTGCCAGAGATTCAGACAGTGTCCTAATAGCTAAGCCTGACCCAGGCTACGTAAACAATGCACGTAGCCCAATACAAACCAGAAGAGGTAACACTTCCGGTACAACATATGGGACCCCTATACGCAATACAGCACAACGCACAAGCATCCTGCCAGCAATGGCAGCTATGGACTAAAAAGCAATAAGCACCTCAATATCGAGAGGCAGAAGCAATCAAATGCCACCTGCCATGCGGACTGAAATGCAAGCCCCCCCTTGCAAACCCTAATTCAGTCACAAGTCGCAAGAGAACAAGCGCAGTCCATAACAGGACCACCAACTGTGAAAAGACCCCAACAAGTGCCTGAACGGACTAGCCCGAAGTACCCAACAGCCTAAACAGCACCACAAGTACTGCAAATGTGAGAACCTTTGCATTTAATAATGCTAATGCTATGTCCACCAATGCTAATACAGCAAATGCAAGGAGTATGCATGCTAACAGAGATATGAATGTATCAGACAGTAATAACATTACAAGGAAAGTTAACTGCACAGCAACCAAAGTAATTCATAGAGAGAAGTGTACAGATTATGGTAACTATGCTACTAATGCTAATTTAACACAAATAACCAATGTAACAGGGAATGCTTGCAATACAGCCGCTATACAAATGCCTAAACTGGTCACAAGTATGCAATTTAAAGAGGTACAAACAGAAAATGTTACAGTAATTGTCACAGATAATGTCACAGAAAATGTTACAGATAATGTTACAGTTAAAGGTACAGAAAGGATTTATAGCTACAAGAATGCAGATAAACTTAATGAATTGCGTGCTAACAATAATTTAACAGTGCCAGCATATAATGCCCATACTATCCCTGATATAGCAAGGGACACAGAGGTTGCCAACAATAATATTACAGAAATGTGTAATAATAACACTACAGAAATGTGTGACACTAATGGTACAGAAATACTGAACACCAATGTTATAGAAATGTTTAACACCGATACCACTATGTCTAACAGCTTAAACAAATCAGAGACAGCAACAGGACATGAACGAGTATGAAAGTATCGAAACTATAAGTACTAGTGAAAGAAATGTTTACAGGAGCACATTAGAAAGCAATATGCCTAGGGCTACTAGAGGAAGGGCCACCCCACAAAGCTACATGCATAGTGCTGCATGTTCCAACAGGGAGCCACAGATAAGCAGGGACACAACGGAACAGAGCCAGTTCCCACAAGCCAGCAATAGAAACAGACTGCAACCCCAGTCAGTACCAAACCCCCTCATTGAGGTGAGTGACCACAATAATGGTCCTCCACCCACACAGACCACCCAAGACTCACTGAGCTCAGAGGATGAGGATACTTGCCCACCCATCCTCAAAAGAAAAAACACCTACAACCCCATGCCCCCCAGCCACATTAGCATACTTACTAAAGTATGCGAGAATGAGATAAGAACCATTCTCAACAACAAACCCACCAACAAGTGGACCAACCTAAACAAAACAGAAAAAGAAGAGCTCCGCAGGCTATGCATTACAGAACAAATCAAAGTCATGAAAGCAGGCAAAGGAGCAGGCGTAGTGAT